>NC_141041.1:47270000-47445000 GCF_052040795.2 Danio rerio | reverse complement strand
CTTTTTTATATATACTTCAGGTCCTGTCACTGAGGTTAAAACAGACATCTTTGTCACCAGCTTCGGTCCAGTTTCTGATGTGGAAATGGTATGTGATTTAAAGCCATTATATCTATACATGCAAACATAAACACAAATCCATTGTAACTGCATGTTTTCTATGCCCACTAGCCTCTAGTAGCGTTGGCCTGGCTTCATTATTCTGACATTTGGGCAGGATGTCATTATAGCAGCTTAGGGATTTTAATCTGGTTGACAATCCCTGACAGTGAGGGTCCCGGCTCAGCTTTCTTTCCTCTGTTGCACTCTACACTGTTTTTCTAGAGTGTCCAAAGCCACCTCGCTTGCCATGTGATACACTGTGACAATTTGAAAGACAGTATAGATAAGTCTCTGCCAAGATTAGTGGGGGGGGGGGGGGGGGATAAAAATATACCTCTCCTGAGTGAATGCATACCAACCTGGATCAGAAAACATATCCGATGACACTTTGCTGATGTGTTCGCTCATACAGAATAATTGTGGGTTGCCGTTTACATATTTCGCCATGTGATAATTGAGATTTGTGTCATTTCCAAAACTACAGTCGTGAAAGATATAAAGAAACAATTTACACCTTAAAAATGTCTCGTAAATTCACATTTAGAAAAAAATGTCTTGTTTCTAGTCCAAATGTCTAAAAATGCTTAAATCAGGAAACATTTTCTAGACAAGCAAATGATATTGTTGAGTTTTCAGAAATAATATGTCAAAATTAAGTGTTTATCCTTTAAAAAAAGGCTAAATAATCTGCCAATGAGGTAAGTAGTATAATCTTGTTTTTCCTTTTGACATTAGATTATTTTACTTATCCCATTGGCATATTATTTTGCTTGTTTTAAGGAAAAACTCACTTAATTTTGGCATATTATTTCTCAAAACAAGACATTATATGTTGCTTGTCTTAAAAATGCTTCTAGATTTAAGAATTTTAGAATATTTGAATTAGAAACGAGACAAATAATAAATTTTTTTGCAATGTACAAGAACAATTTACTCTAAAAAATTCCTCATAAATTCACAATTATAAAGAAACTGCAGGTAACATCGCGAATGCATGACATTTTAAAGTGCAAATATTTAATTTCATATGGAGTGCATTGTAAAATATACTCCAGTAATCTTAGTTTTGTTCCTAAAACTAAATGACAGTGCATGTGTGTATCTCATAAAACCCTTAAAGGATCAATCAAACGTTTCTTAGGAATACACGATGGATGTGTTTTTCCGGCAAACGTGGATAGATGACCGGCTGAAATTTGAGGGCCCCATTGAGATCCTGCGTCTGAACAACCTAATGGTCAGCAAGATCTGGACGCCGGACACTTTCTTCCGAAATGGCAAACGTTCGATTTCACACAACATGACCACTCCCAACAAGCTGTTCCGCATCATGCAGAACGGAACTATTCTGTACACCATGAGGTAACCCGCCTGCCAAAACATTTGCTCTCCAAGTCAAAAATGGACTGTGCACTTGCTCTTTATAACTGCAGGAGAAACACATCATTTACCAGTCTACAATATATATTTATTTTATATATTCAGTTTAAGTCAGAATAATTAGATCTCCTGCAAATTTCAAATATAACAAATTTCAATTTCAAATATTACCCAAATGATGTTTAACAGACCAAGGAATTTTTCCACAGTATTTTCTATAATATTTTTTTCCACTGGAGAAAGTCTTATTTGTTTTAATTCGGTCACAATAAAAGCAGTTTTTATTTTTTTTTAAACAATTTTAAGGTCAATATTATTAGCCCCTTTATTTTTATTATGATTGTCTACGGAACAAATCACTTAACATAGTTAAGCCTTTACATATTACTTTAAGCTGAATACTAGTATCTTAAAAATAAGTTGAACATTATGTACTAATTTATTATGAGATAAAATAAATCAGTTATTAAATAGAAATTAGTTATTAAAACTATTATATTAAAAAATGTCTTGAAAAAACTGAGATTGAGGGAAAATATACTGGGGGAGGGGCTAATAATTCAGGAGGGCTAATAATTTTGACTTTAACTGTATTTTAATGTATATTAAATACTGTATATTCTAGAATAAACACACATTGCAACAACAACAAAAAAAAGTTTCATATCTAGAGTTTTTGTCTAGTTTCTAGTCTAAATATCTAAAAATTGTAAAATCAAGAAGAATTAATCTAATCAAGAAATCAAAATTAGGTGGGTTTTTCCTTAAAACAAGCAAATTCATTACTTTGGAATAACATTATTTTGTCTACCACCCTGACAGATTAGTTAGTTAAAAGAAAAGCTTACTTCGATTGGACTTATTATTTCCGAAAATGGCGACGCAGTGGCGCAGTAGGTAGTGCTGTCGCCTCACAGCAAGAAGGTCGCTGGTTCGAGCCCCGGCTCAGTTGTCGTTTCTGTGTGGAGTTTGTATTTTCTCCCTGCATTCGCGTGGGTTTCCTTGGGTGCTCCTGTTTCCCCCACAGTCCAAAGACATGCGGTACAGGTGAATTGGGTAGGCTTATTTGTCCGTAGTGTATGAGTGTGTGTGTGAATGTGTGTGTGTGGATGTTTCCCAGAGATGGGTTGTGGCTGGAAGGGCATCCGCTGCGTAAAAACGTGCTGGATAAGTTGGCGGTTTATTCCACTGTGGCGACTCCGGATTAATAAAGGGACTAAGAATGAATGAATGAACTTCCAAAAACAAGACAATATATTTTGCTTGTTTTGAAAATGCTCTTAAATGTAAGAATTGTTAGACATTTGAACAAGAAACAACACAAAAAAACTCAAGACAATAGCATTTTTTGCAGTCTACACATATTAAGTGCAAAAAATAAAAAAAGATGGCTCTTTGAAACCCACTGTAGAGTTTAAAATGCTCTGTTATTTCACATAAATTAAAGGTGATTCTTGTGATATTTCCAGGTTAACCATCAACGCTGAGTGCCCCATGCGATTGATCAATTTCCCAATGGACGGACATTCATGCCCTTTGAAATTTGGCAGCTGTAAGTGGGATAAAACCAACATAGGTTCATTCTGAAAACGTAGCCCTATATACAGTTCTGGAGGTCCCAATATATAGCTAAAAATACGTATGGCGGTATGACGCCATTGCTTTTTCGTGCTTACTAGCCCACCGCTCACCTCCATATGGATAGGTTTCCCGCTGTTACCAGTTTGTCCAGTAGCTCGCCATGTACGTCAGCGGACATTAGACGCAGAGCGGAGTTGACCCCGATGACAGGGTTCGAGTCCAGCGAAGAATGATTCCATAAAGGGGTAAGACAAAAACAGAAGCCAAAAAATAAGTAAATAACAGGGTGACAATGTGGTAAAAATCAGGCTGCTGTTAGGGCTTTTCTTTTTCTGGATTGCTTTTTTAAAACTGTGGGTTGTGTTTGGGGGAAAAGGGTGGGCGGGTCAATCGGTGCATTTGAATACACTATTGGTTAGGTTCAGGGAAGGAGGAGCGGGGGTCAGGTTATAGGTCAGTCAGTCAGTCGACAGCAGATTCACGCTAGAACATCAGACGCGAATGGCACTCACAAGAGAAATTTGAGATCACAAAAAACGTACACAATGGCCTCTGGTGGATTCGCGAAAACAAATAATGCAGAAAATGCGCTCTCCAGAAATGTATATAGTGGTACGTTTTCAGAATAAGCCAGAGTTGGATAAAGAGGCACATTTACACCCCTTTTAAAAGCATTTACTGATATGACTGACTTGAGTTTTGATTTGTGTCTGATATAGATGCCTACCCAATGAGTGAGATTGTTTACACGTGGAAGAAAGGACCACTATTTTCGGTGGAAGTTCCACAGGAGAGCTCCAGTCTGCTACAGTATGATCTAATTGGACAGACGGTGTCTAGTGAAAGGTTGAAGTCAAACACAGGTATGAGATTTTTTTCACAACGCTTTTCAAACAGAAGTTGCTGAATTGTACAAAATTTTTTCAAAAAATGTTTTCAAATTTTTTAAATTATCTTGAATGTGTGGTAACAATTTAGTTGAAGGGGTGTTCATAAGACATTTATATTCTTGACATGATACATATTATAGATATGAAAGATTTTATACTTGCTTATGCCAACTGCCATTAAGTGTAATTTACTCTGTTTTGTCATTTTAAATGCAAAGATTTTCCTGATCACTGTTTTCATGTTGTCATTGTCTCATTAAAAGTGTCAATACTATGTCAAATAATTTCATAAGCATCATTAATATTTAATATTAACATTTATATCCATATATACATAATAATATTACAATAGTATTTCAGTGTCATTAATATTTAATGGTATTTAATGACATTTTAATGACAAATTTGATTTGTACCAATGTAGCTGAGGAAAAAAAACATTAATGACACAAATTCCTGACACAATTATAATACCCTTATGATAATCATGTTTATGATGGATTTATGACAATGTTATGTTGTCTTGATAGTGTCAAGTTGTCATGACAAAGACATCTAAAAAAACACTGCTAAAATTTCCACACATTTTCCTTATGTTGTCCCCAAAAAACAAAGCATTTTGTTGATTCAGCTCAAAAATAATTAGTAAATAATAAGAGTAAATGTCACCTTTGCATTTAAAATGATATTACTAATGTAATGACACTTAATGACTGTTGTTATAAGAATGCCTAAAATATCTTTCAATATGTCATGATTATAGCATATTTCATGACAGTCTCATAAACACCCCTTTAAGTAAAGTGACAAGATGATCCCCACATCTATAAAACAAGCAGCGATATACTACTGTTTCTGTTGATTCTGTTTCTGTTTCTGTTGTCACTTTACTTAAAGGGGTGTTTATGAGACTGTTCACTAGTGTCAGTGTTTAAGGATGCAATATAGCTGTAATTTAGCTCCACGGAAGATCATGGTGCCATCATCCAGCCAAAGTCTGTGTGGTCTTAACGATTTATCCAACTAAGTAAGCCAGAAGGCTACTGTATAGTGACCCATTAGATGTATATAGTGCATATGGTGATCCGATTACAGAACTGGAGGGAAAACAAATCAGGAAAGCCATTTTGAAGTGGCCTTAACCCTTTCACACATACGATCACACCAGTGTGATTAGAACGTTAAGTATGCACGCTGGGTTCGCACTCTTTCAAGGACACCATATTCAAGGACTTTTTAAATCACTGATAATTTCAAACTGAGCACCTTTGTAATTCACACCCTAAGCATATGTGCACTATGAAAGTCCTCCCTGTACTTCATATTTCACAACTAGTTGAATTCTATACTGGCAATAATCAAATGTGGCTTCTGAAAGAATTTGCCATAGTTCTTAGATTTAAGATTTTTTAAATTAAAAAGTTTTCTGTTTTTGAAAGCAGCACAGTACAATTGTTGAAATAACACCATCAATTTGAAATTCAAGCACTTTCAAGGACCTCTGTTTGTTTTAAAGTACTTTCCTGGCCTTGAATTAATATGTCTGTAATTCATGTACTTTTAAAAAGCATGGGAACTCTGCGCACGTCATCGACTGCTAACATTCAAATCTGACGGCTCACTCTGAGGCATATAAAGAGATCTGTGGTGCTTGTAATAAATCAAAATTTTTCATTGTTTTCAAACAAATACCATTTATTTTAAGTTTTGGACATTTAATACAATTTAAGGATTGTAAAACGCACGCTGGATAGCATGGTGGCGCAGTGGGTAGCACAATCATCTCACAGCAAGAAGGTCACTGGTTTGAGCCTCAGCTGGGTCAGCTGGCGTTTCTGTGTGGAGTTGGCATATTCTCTCTATGCTGGCGTGAGTTGTTGGCAAGAGTGTGTTGGTGTTTCCCAGTGTTAGGTTGCAGCTGGAAGGGCATCTGCTGCGTAAAACATATGCTGAATAGGTTGGCGGTTCATTCTGCTGCGGTGACCTCTGATTAATAAAAGGACTAAGCCGACAAGAACTTTGAGGTTGTGGTAGACGTTAATAAAATACAATTTAATGGATAATTTAATGAATAATATGAATAATACTCAGTATATTTACCGTTTTTACATTACTGTGATGGTTGGGTTTAGGGTTGGGGTAGTGGTAGATATTAATAAAATGGTCAATTTACTAAATATCATAAATAATTCTTTCTCAAAGATGGGATGCGGCTGGAAGGGCATCCGCTGCGTAAAAATGTGCTGGATAAGTTGGCGGTTCATTCCGCTGTGTGGCGACCCCGAATGAATAAAGGGACTAAGCCGACAAGAAATAAATGAATGAACTTTCAGCCACAGCTGTATCCCTTCTAGCAAAAACCTAAAATGATGCGTTCTAAATAACCGTCACAATAAACAAATAAATAAATAAGTCACTCAGAGGGGTAAGGAAGAGTATTTAGAATTTTTAAAGGGCTCCTGTCAGACCCTGAGATTGTCTGAATGGATTCAAAAATGGTAAAATCAACTGTTAAAACTGTAGAATGAGCCTGTTTGATTATAAGTGCTAAGTTGCTAGCATAAGTGCCCCAAAGTCCACCAAAAAAATTAAAATGCACTTAATGTTTACTCAGGGTTTAAAAACCTTTATGCAATTCTATCGTCTGCTGAGCATAAGAGAAGATCGTTTGAAGAACGTTCCTTGTAGGAAAACGAAACAAAGTTTTTAACAAGTGCAGTGATGTACAGTTTGGGGTGAACAAAATGTTCAGTTTGGGGTGAACTATCCCATTAAGCATGATATCCTGTGTCTTTCTCTTGCAGGTGAATATATAGTCATGACGGTGTACTTCCACCTGCAGAGGAAAATGGGCTTCTTTTTGATCCAGACCTACATCCCATGCATTATGACTGTGATCTTAGCACAGGTCTCCTTTTGGATTGACAAAGAGTCAGTACCTGCAAGAACTGTGTTTGGTAAGCAGCTTTTTTTTGTTGTTTTCTGTTGGGCCAACCAACACCTGACATTTTTATCAGCTAAACAACAAAAAAACTATGACAATGATCAGCTCAGGTACCCCTCATGTGCTTTATCCAGTGTTAAATGCTAATAATGTGAGTTTGAAGGCTTTTTTACTAGATATTTATTGCCATACTACTGAAAGCAGCAGCAGATAATTCACCTCAGATCTTGAAAATAAAAGTAATTGTTTGCGATTGAACTTTAGAACTGTGATTCAGTGCAGGCTAACACATATCAGTGATTCAGCATGTGCATTTAATAATGTTTAAGAGGTTTAATATGTATTAATTAGATTTTAAACCTTACCATTTCGTCGGAGTGCAGTAAATGCACTATTCTGTGCTTCTGAATGGCTGTATTATAGTTCTGTCATGTTTCATCTCATCACATTTTGTCACGTAGTGCGTTGTTATTACACGGGTTACAATGTAATGTTTACATTTGTAATGTTTATGTTTTTTGCTTATTAATAACCACCTCATGTGGAACTCTGAATCTGCGTCTCATTTTGGAGTCTGCTATTGTCGACCGGAGGTCACGTTTTCGGTCGCGGACACATGCTTTAAGAGCCGTCCTGACTGAATGAATCAAATACCCGGTTTTCCATCAAGGCAACCTGGGGTGCTGCAATGTAATTGGCTAAACTGGCATTGGGCGGATTAAAAAAACCAAAACAAAGACAGACATTCTGTCATGTTATGCACATTTTCAAAGCAGAATATCATCAGCATTGTTTTTCAGATAAACAAGAATGTTCACAAAGCATGTTTCTTAAATATCTTCGAACATACCATGGTATTTTTATGCTTTAGAAGAGTACAAAACTTACACACAGCACCTTTAAGGCAAAATAGACAATAGTTCACTGATATGAATGCTGTTTTAAAAGGTAGGCAGCAACAGTGTGCCTTCTAAGATCATTATGACCTTCTTTTGGCCAAACTCCAATGTGTTTCTCACATAAAATGCAATCGCATAGCAACAAGCTCAGTTAAAAAAAGGGAGAAATGGATGCAGTGGTTAAAGTGATCAGAATTAATTCATTCCACACTAAAAGGAGCAGGTTGAGCAGACTATATATTACGTAAAACAGATCGCAGTGCTTTATCTCCAGGTTTTTACGTTTTGTGCATTGATATAAAAATTATGATTTTGGGGCCTTGAAAATGCAGTTGTTACAAAATATAATACAATTAAATATTTATTAATTAATAATAAAGAAGTGACCAAAATGAGGTCGAGTTGTTTAGACCAATAGCTCAGTAAATTAAATTAAATTAAATTAAATTAAATTAAATTAAATTATTTTTTATTATTTTTAATAATAAATAAATAGTTGGTATTTAATGGCATTTTAATACAAAACTGAACTTTTTGTGCTTTTACATAACAGTTATGTTTTTGGTCCCTGCAAGTGCAAAGTTTTAAAATTGTAAATAAAATAAAATAAAGTTAAATTATTTAAAAATTTATTAACAACGTAAAATAAAATAAAAATTTAAATGAATGAATGAATAAATAAATATTTTAATAATAAATAAATTGTTGCTATTCAATACCAATTCTAATAAAAATTAAATCATTTGTGCATTTACATAACAATTATGTTTTGGGTACCTTAATGTTTTCGAAACTGCAAACTGCAAAAAATAAAAATAAAAAAATAAAATAAATAAATAAAATAAAACATATTTTTAAAAGTAAATAAATTGTTGGTATTCAGTTGCATTCTTATACAAAACTGAACTTTTTGTGCAATTAGATTACAGTTACGCTTTATGTCCCTAAAAGTGTAACGTTTTTAAAACAGCAAATAAAATAAAATAAAATAAATTCAAATAAAATAAATAAAATAAGATAAGGTAAGATAAGATAAGATAAAAATAAAATAATAATTATTTTTTATTAATAATAATAAATAAGTAACCAGAATTAGTCCAGTTATTTAGATCATTAGCCCAGTTAATTAATTAAGTGTTTGTGCATTTACATAACAGTTATGTTTTGGGTCTTTGAAACTGCAAATAAAATAATAAAATTAGATTAAATATTTTAATAATAAATAAATTGTTGCTATTCAATTGCATTCTAATACAAAACTAAATCACTTGTGCATTTACATAACCTTTATGTGTTGGGTCCCATAAAATAAAATAAAATAAAATAAAATAAAATAAAATAAAATAAAATAAAATAAAATAAAATAAAATAAAATAAAATAAAATAAAATTAAATTAAATTAATAATTAATACATTTTTGCTATTTAAGTGTAAAACGTTTTGTGCATATAAATAACAGTAATGTTTTGGGACAAATGAAACAAATTTACTCAAATAAAATCAAATAAATAACTAAATAAATGTATTAAAATTATTACACTGTGAAGTCATGCACATACAGATAGCATGTTCACTCTATAGATTAATGCAGTTGGAGTAACTGCTTTGTTTCTACAGGATAACATGTAATCTTTAATCCTGGTGCAAATGTGCATTTCTGAAACTCATTATACAGCAGCAGTTGTATGAGAAACATTTCAAAAAAGGAAGTAAATTGGAAAACTAAATTCTTTTATTTCAATGCATCGTTTTCATGACTCTAAAATTGGTGTACATCTTGTGTTATTCAGCATGAAGCCTGTTGAATTGTTATACTAAACCTATATGCGCTGCTTTACCTTTATTTGCATTGTTTGTTTATTAACTCAATGGAATATAACTTGAGTCTCTCGAGTGTTGCCGCCCATGTAAAGTGTTCTAAATCAGTCACTTATGAAACTCCATTTCTTTACAAGGCAGCAACCATACATGTTGGATCTCACCCATAGAAAGCAGAAGGAGGCGTTTGTATTATAAACACAGCAGATATGAAATAACGAATGTACGTTGAAAAGTTCCAGCACAGTTTAAAGCGAAGAGTTGTGAATTGTTAGACTGAGGCTGAAAGTTCTTATAAAAGATGGTGCCAGCATGAATATACATCACTGTGTTTCTTCATAAACAAAAGGAATCCAGATGAATTTGCTAAGCAGTCATTTATAGCTCGATGAGATGATATTCGTTTTTTTTTTTTTCCTGTTGGTTTTTATGTAGATCTCCATTCTGCTTCATTATCTTAATGCACTCTTCTTGGCAGCTGTTGGCAACGGTCCTAAATCACTTAAAGTGCATTGGCCCTTGTTCTGTGGCGGCGCAGGATAAAAGCAAACATATTGAGATCCTCTTCCTTTCCTTCCTCTGTTGGCTCAGTTTTCCACGTAAAATCAGAGCACAGTTATAGAAACATGAGACCACTCAGATTTGATGGAACAAAGTGATTGGGATATCTTTGGGTAAACTTTAGTACTAAATAGTGTAACTTAAAATCATTCATTCATTCATTTTCTTGTCGGCTTAATCCCTTTATTAATCCGGGGTCGCCACAGCGGAATGAACCGCCAACTTATCCAGCAAGTTTTTACGCAGCGGATGCCCTTCTAGCCGCAACCCATCTCTGGAAAACATCCACACACACATTCACACACACACTCATACACTACGGACAATTTAGTCTACCCAATACACCTGTACCGCATGTCTTTGGACTGTGGGGGAAACCGGAGCACCCGGAGAAAACCCATGCGAAGGCAGGGAGAACATGCAAACTCCTCACAGATATGCCAACTGAGCCGAGGTTCGAACCAGCATTTTAACAATTGAATTTTTCCATTTTTGAATCCGTTCAAACAATCTCAGGGTCTAACAGAAGCACTTTTAGCTTAGCTTAGCATAAATGATTGAATCGGATTAGACCATTAGCATCTCGCTCAAAAAATTCGGTCTCATGGTGCGTATGGTCTAATCCCATTCATTGATTAATGCTAAGCTAAAAGCGACAAAAAATTAAAAGCTGATATTTTCATGGTTGACATGGCTAGGAACTATATTGTCATTCTGGCGTAATAATCAAGGAACTTTTTTTTTGCTGCCGTATCATGGCTGCAGCAGTAACAATGATATTGCGCAGCACTGTTCCCTAGGTAACTATTTTCAGGTGCTGTGTATGCTTGTACATATTACAAATTGTTGAAACTGTTTTTGATGCTAATGGTCTAATCTGATTCAATGATTTATGCTAAGCTAAGCTAAAGTGACGAAAAATTAAAAGTTGATCATTTCTTGTTTGACATGGCTAGGAACTATATTATCACTCTGGCGTAATAATCAAAGAACTTATTTGCTGCAGTACCATGGCTGCGGAATGAACAATATTATGTATCGCTCTTACCTAGTTACCTAGCTGGAGACTATTTTCAGGTGCTGCACATGATTATATATATATATTATAAATGTTTTAAAAAAATGTTGATGCTAATGGTCAAATCCGACAATTTAGGCCAGGGATCACCAAACTCGTTCCTGGAGGTCCGGTGTCCTGCAGATTTTAGCTCCAACCCTAATCAAACACAGCTGAACAAGCTAAGCTGCGTATGATTATATATATATTTAAATTAGCAAAATAGTTTTTGATGCTAACGATCTAATTCGATTCAACGACTTATACTAGGCTACGCTAACACCAATGGAAAATTAAAATTTGATTGATATGGCTAGGAACTATATTGTCACTCTGGCATAAAAATCAAGGAATTTTGCTGCCATACCACAACTCCAGTAAGCACATTAATATTATTCAGTGTTGTTGGGGACTATTCGTCGGTGCGCGCATGATTATATCAAAATAGTTTTTGATGCTAATGGTCTAATCCGATTCAATGATTTAAGCAAAGCTAAGCTTAAAGTGACGTAAAATGAAATGTTGGTATTTTATTGATTAAAAATACTAGGAACTATATTGTCATTCTGGCGTAACAATCAAGGAATTTTGCTGTTGTACCATGGCTGCAATAAGCACAATAATATTACGCCACGCTGTTACATAGTTACCTAGATGAGGACTATTTTCAGGTGCTGCATATGAGTATATAATTTAAATTATTAAAATAGTTTTTGATGCTAATTGTCTAATCCGATTCAATTATTCATGCTAAGCTAAGCTAAAAGTGACAGAACATGAAATGTTAGTATTTTATTGATTGATATTACTAAAAACTGTAAAAGGATTTTTTTAGCTAAGCTAAAAGCGACAGAAAATTAAAAGCTGATATTTTCATGGTTGACATGGCTAGGAACTATATTATCATTCTGGCATTATAATCAAGGAACTTTTTTTTTGCTGCCGTATCATGGCTGCTGCAGTAACAATGATAATGCGCAGCACTGTTACCTAGGTAACTAGCAGGGGACTATTTTCAAATGTTTTGTATGAATATATAAATAAGATAATTTATCAAAAAAAATGCTTTTGATGCTAATGGTCTAATACAATTCAATGGTTTATGCTAAGCTAAGCTAAAAGTGACAGAAAATGAAATTTATTTTTTTTTGATATGGCTAGGAACTTTATTGTCACTCTGGCGTAACAATCAAGGAATTTTGCTGTCGTGCCATGGCTGCAGTGAGCACAACAAAATTACGTATCACTGTTACCTAGATACCTAGCTGGGGACTATTTTTTCAGGTGATTTGTATGATTATAAATATTTTAAATTATCAAAATATGATGCTAACGATCTAATCCAATTCAATGATTAATCCTAAGCAAATTTAACGAGTTGGAAGATGAAACGTTTATACTCTCTTGATTGATTTGGCTAGAAATTATATTGTCAGTGGGGTGAGTTAGTGGTGCAGTAGGTAGTGCTGTCGCCTCACAGCAAGAAGGTCGCTGGATCACTGGTTTGAACCTCGGCTCTGTTGGCATTTCTGTGTGGAGTTTCCATGTTCTCCCTGCTTTGCCTGGGTTTCCTCTGGGTGCTCCGGTTTCCCCCACAGTCCAAAGACATCCGGTACAGGTGAATTGGGTAGGCTAAAATTGTCCATAGTGTATGAGTGTGTTTGAATGTGTGTGTGGATGTTTCCTAGACATGTGTTGCGGCTGGAAGGGCATCCGCCGCATAAAAACTTGCTGGATAAGTTGGCGGTTCATTCCGCTGTGGCGACCCCGAATTAACAAAGGGACTAAGCCGACAAGAAAATGAATGAATAAATATTGTCAGTTTGACATTATATTCAAGGATTGTTGCTGCCATACCAAAGGTGCGCGCATGAATTGTTTTTAATGCTAATGGTCTAATCCGATTCAATGAATTATGCTAAGCTAAGCTAAAAGTGCTCCCGCCAGACTCAAAAATCAACTGAATGCATTTAAAAATGTTTAACTTGACTATTTAACGCTGGGGGAATTGTAAAATGAGCCCATTTCCACACAAAAAAGTGGATTGTTGCTTTAATGTTTAATTTGTCATTGTTTTTTCAGCTATTTAACTCTGTATGATTGAACGAAACATCTGTCTTCGTGGTCTCCCACTTGTGATTCAATGGGGCCATCATAATGAGTGCATTAAGCAATTATAAGTGAATCTATAACCTACAGCTAAAGTTTTTTTCTCTCTATGAGAGAAACACATCAGCCCGAGACAACACATCAGCATGAGACAATTAAAGCTCCTGCCAGCTGCCGTATTCATTTTGCAGAGGGTAAAGTGGGTGAAACATTTCTGGAATAATATTTGAACGTTCACTAACAACATGGGGCACTATTCAAAACTCTCATAGATGCCTTTCCCCCCCAAAATTGAGTTGCCAGCAGACTTCAATGGGTTAATTTGGATATGTAAATCTTTTGCTGAAAAAGTGACAGCTATAGTATAAAAATGGCTTTCTCTGAGCGAGGTGTTAGTTACACCAGAGAGTTGTTTCAGCATGCAAACACCGCTCATGTGGAGAGGTGACTAACCTACAGTATGTTTCTCAGTTCGGTCACGGGTTCTGAGGTGAGAGTGTGAATCCTGTGAAAAGAGACGTGAAAGACAACTTAATACAGTGTAAAGAAGAAAAAGGAGCGAGAGGTTCTGACAAATGACTTGCTTTAGCTAGTGGAGATGAATAGGCTGAGGGACGCACTGTCCATATCCATTGTAGTCACTCTACATCACAATCCTCCACCACTAAGAGCTGAAATAACCCAAAGCATTTGGTTTAGAGGTGTAATTGACTGAGGTTAATTTGGATGGGAGTTTTGCCCTTAAAAGCATTCTTTTGCCCTAAGGATTCTTGCGTGTGTCTTTGCTTTCTTTTTGTTTCCTCACTACATTTACATCCCTGCTCAGAATCTGTCAAATTAGTCTAGACCAGTGGTTCCCAAAATTTTTTGAAAGCATGGCACCCCTCTGTAATGCTTTTTTCCCTCATGGCACCCAAACCCAATTAAATGTTTAAACATGCATATCCTCGCCGGCCACTTTATAAGGTACACCTGTCCAACTGCTCGTTAACGCAGATTTCGAATCAGCCAATCACATGGCAGCAACTTTAAGCATGTAGACATGGTCAAGATGATCTGCTGCCGTTCAAACCGAGCATCAGAATGGGGAAGAAAGGAGATTTAAGTGACTTTGAACGTAGCACGACGAGCCAGCCGAGCTGGTCTGAGTATTTCAGAAACTGCTGATCTACTGGGATTTTCACGCACAACCATTTATAATGTTTACAGAGAATGGTCCAAAAAAAAAACATAAAATCCAGTGAGCGGCAGTTCTGTGGACGCAAATGCCTTGTTGAGGCAAGAGGTCAGATGAGAATAGCCAGACTGGCTCCAGCTGATAGAAAGGCAACAGTAACTCAAGTAAGCACTCGATACAACCGAGGTCTGCAGAAGAGCATCTCTGAACGCACAACACGTCCAACCTTGAGGCAGATGTGCTACAGCAGCTGAAGACCACACCAGATGCCACTTCTATCAACTAAGAACAGGAAACTGAGGCTACAATTTGCATAAGTGGACAATAGAAGATTGGTAAAACGTTGCCTGCTCTGATGAGTCTTGATTTCTGCTGCAACATTCAGATGGAAGGGTTAGAATTTGGCATCAACAGCATGAAAGCATGGATCCATCCTGCCTTGTGTCAACAGTTCAGCCTGGTGGTGGTGGTGTAATGGTGTGGGGGATATTTTCTTGGCACACTTTGGGCCCATTAGTACCAATTGAGCATTGTGTAAACACCACAGCCTACCTGAGTGTTGTTGCTGACCATGTTTGTCCATCCCTTTATGACCACAGTGTACCGATCTTCTGATGGCTACTTCCAGCAAGAAAACATGACAATGTGTTTACTGTACTCAAATGGCCTCCACAGGCACCAGATTGCACTCCAATAGAGCACCCTTGGGATGTGGTGGAATGAGAGATTTGCATCATGGATGTGCAGCTAACAAATCGGCAGCAACTCCGTGATGCTATCATGTCAATATGGAGCAAAATCTCTAAGGAATATTTTCATTCATTCATTCATTTTCTTGTCGGCTTAGTCCCTTTATTAATCCGGGGTCCCCACAGCAGAATGAACCGCCAACTTATCCGGCAAGTTTTTTACACAGCGGATGCCCTTACAGCCACAGCCCATCTCTGGGAAAGGGAATATTTTTAGTACCTTATTTAAAAGTGGATTGGGACAAGCACTTAATGCTCTTGCGCCAAGCGCTTTAGACTTTGCGCCTACATCATTAACATAGAGCCCAATGGGTTTGCTCACTATTCTAAGTAACATCAAGTAATCGTTTTTTAAAAACAGGCTTACTCACTTTTAAGTAAAGTCAACTAATTAATAGCTATAATAAATAATCGTTGTGTACATATATAGTATACAGTTGAAGTCAGAATTATTAGCCCCCCTGAATTATTAGACCGCTTGTTTATTTTATGATAAAAATCATAGTTTTAATAACTCATTTCTAAAACTGATTTATTTTATCTTTTCTATGATGACAGTAAATAATATTTTACTAAATATTTTTCAAGACACTTCTATACAGCTTAAAGTGACATTTAAAGGCTTAAATTTTGTCCCTAAAATGGTGTTTAAAAAAATTAAAAACTGATTTCATTCTAGCCGAAATAAAACAAATATGACTTTCTCCAGAAGAAAGAGTATTATCAGACATACTGTGAAGATTCCCTTGCTCTGTTAAACAGCATTTGGAAAATATTTAAAAAAGAAGAAAAGAATTCAAAGGGGGCTGATAATTCAACTGTATATATATATATATATATATATATATATATATATATATATATATATATATATATATATATATATATATATATATATATATATATATTTTTTTTTTTTTTTTTTTAATATATGGACTAGGAACAAGACCAAAGAAAAAAATGAGAAAATCATTGTTTGTAGTGTTTTTATTAGTGTTTTATTTGTAGATTTTTATTACTGGGTTCTACAAGCGAACCTGACTCCCAACATCTCAGCTTCCCATCAGCTCCATTTATAATGTTACGTCTCTATTTGGCTTAGTCATCCAGAATCAAGCTTTGTGCTCGCCATAAAAATGTTGTTGTCTCTATTAAGAGCCGGGCATGTTTCATCGTTACTGTCCTCACAGAGAATATTATATATCTCTCTTTCCCTCTCTATCCAATGGAGTCTCTTTCCTTCCTTGGATGACAAACATATCTTTTCGTCTATCTACCCGAACTGTTGACCATGAGCTTGCCCTATAGATCACCCAACAAAAACACAACAAGCGTCTCCTGTCATGGATAGTTTGGCAGATTGTATCAGCAACACCTTTGGCCTTAAAATAACAGGTGGTCAAAGAAATAGAAAAACCACACCTTTATCAAAGGGAGATATCTGTATGATTTTGCTAGATTGAAGATAGCAAGTATGACATCAATAAAATAAATAATCCAAGCAAATAGAAAGCTAAATGACAGCATATGTTGTGTTATAGGGTGTGCTGTCAATAGGAACTTATAAACTACTCGGCAGCCCGAGTGGTACAGCATTGCATTTGGAATAGGGTATATGCCAAAGCATGCTAATAGGACTTTTAATTTGAAAGTAACCTGGGTTAAGCGCTTCCGGCGAACTGTATGTCAATGCAAAAACTGGCACGTTTCTGTAAAAATCAGCGATCTTCACTGCCTGAGTGATATCCGATATAATGTGGGTCTCAGATTGTACAAGAAGCACTGCATTAAATTACATTTTCCCTGCCATGTCTTTGTAACATGAGCATTTATTTTACCCCAGTAATTTCAATGTAGCTTCTTCGCTAGCCTGCCGATTCTGACAGGCGCGTACGAGTAAACGACTTTTTGTCTCATTTTACGCTTGAGCAACTAAATGAATCCCAAAGTTTATTTAACTAGATGTATTTTAATGACATTACAACATCGATGCTGTAAAAGGAACCGTATACAATGGAAAAAAAGTTCACAATAGCAGGTCACCGGAAGTTTATCAGTATCGGAAAAACACTAGCTCGGCATATACCCTATATGTGGAGAGTTTGTAGAAGTCTCTGGAAGTACAAGAAAGAGCCCAAAGTATGTGGAACTAATAGGGACATAACGATTCCTCTGACTCACAATGCAGTACAATTTATGATACCAATCTCACGATACATGATTTTGTCACAATTTTTTTACAAAATGATTTGAGACAAAATTAAGGTGAACAAGTGCCCTTTCATTTTTCTCACAAGCTGCACTTTTTTTTCTTTTCTTTTTTTTTTTTACAAATTAAACTTTTTTTCTGCAATAACTACATTTCAGTTTCAAAACAAAATCCATCCATCCATCATCCATCCATATACAGTTAAAAGTCAGAAGTATTAGCCCCCCTGAATTATTAGCCGCCCTGTTTATTTTTTTCCTAATTTCTGTTTAACGGAGAGCAGATTTTTTTCAACACATTTCTAAACATGATAGTTTTAATAACTCATCTCTAATAACTGATTTATTTTATCTTTGCCATGATGACAGTAAATAATATTTGACTAGATATTTTTCAAGACACTTCTATACAGCTTAAAGTGACATTTAAAGGCTTAACTGGGTTAATTAGGTTAACTAGGCAGGTTAGGGTAATTAGGCGAGTTATTGTATAACAGTGGTTTGTTCTGTACACCAGTGGTTCTCAAACTGTGGTACCTGTACAACTAGTGGTATGCGGGCTTCCTTTTAGTTGAACGCGTAGATATCAAATGTGTTATAAGTACATGCTACATATATTTCTAAATTGATCAAAAATGATTTATATATGAATATGGCATATAATATTATCTATTTTATGACATATAGCCTATATTTCTGAGGTCCAGGCAACATTTCGAGATGTTGATGAATTGGCTACTGTATGTTAATACTTTACATTTAAGTACCGCATTTTTCTTTATACTTTTTAAGATCGTTAACCTACCATTTTTAACTTTTAAAAGCCCATTTTAATTTCAATTTTGACATTTTTAGTTTTTGGTTTGCTTGTTTTTATAAGCACAGTACAGTGTTAACGTTTAGACTATTTATAATGTTTAAAATGGTGGACAATAACAAACATTCTTAAAAATAGAAATTAATCTACCACGTTTTAGAACTGTGCAGAGCTGCTTTACTGGGCTTATTAAGCTACTGTATTTCAATACTGCTCATTAGGGTGGTACTTGGAGAGACCATTTTTTTTTCTGAGGTGGCACTTGATGAAAAAAGTTTGAGAACCACTGCTGTAGACTATCTAGAAAAAAATATAGCTTAAAGGCTCTAAAAATAATGACCTTAAAATGGTAAAAAAAAAAACAGTAATAATAAATTAAATTGAAAAAAATATTAATAAAAACTGCTTTTATTATAGCCAAAATAAAACAAATAAGACTTTTTCCAGAAGATAAAAATACTTTCAGACATACTGTGAAAATTTATTTGCTCCTAAACATTATTTGGGAAATAAAAAAAACAAAAAAAAAACAAACAAACAAAAAAACAACAATAATACTTAATGTCGCATATTGTTCTATTATTGTGCAACCCTCGTTTTCATATAACTTTAAAAGCTGGTACTTTTCAGTAGCTGTATTCCAACAGTCATCCAAGCTTGAAGAATATCTCGCATATCTATAATTATATAGATGGTCAAGCCCAAGATTTAAGCACCTTTCTTTATATTCCACAATAAAATATTTGAAGTCAGAATTATTAGCCCCCCTGAATTATTAGACCGCTTGTTTATTTTTTCCCCAATTTCTATTTAATGGAGAGCAGATTTCTTCAACACATTTCTAAACATAATAGTTTTAATAACTAATTTCTAATAATGGATTTATTTTATCTTTGCCATGATGACAGCAAATAATAGTTTACCAGATATTTTTCAAGACACTTCTATACAGCTTAAAGTGACATTTAAAGACTTTACTAGGTTAATTAGGGTAACTAGGCGAGTTAGGTTAATTAGGCAAGTTATTGTATAACAATGGTTTGTTCTGTAGATTATCGAGAAAAAAAATAGCTTAAAAGGGCTAATAACTTTGTCCCTAAAATGATGTTTAAAAAATTAAAACTGGTTTTATTCCAGCCGAAATAAAACAAATAAGACTTTCTCCAGAAGAAAGAATATTATCAGACATACTGTGAAAATTCCCTTGCTCTGTTAACATAATTTGGAAAAATATTTTAAAAAGAAGAAGAAAAAGAAGAAGAAAAAAAATTGAAGGTGGCTAATAATTCTGACTTTGTAACTGTATATACACACACACACACACACACACATTAAATTGTCAGTACTACTAATATGTTGATGCATGAGGAAGAAAATAAGATACTAACAAAAGAGTTCTTGTTCTTGCATTGTTCCAAACATTAAGGAAAAATGAAGCAAATGAAATATAGCAAGGCCATTCTTCCCCATAAAAAACTCTGTTCCTTTGGGGATACATTCTATAAATATACTTTATTATCTAACACAACACTTATGAAAGAGAAGCAAGGATTTAGATATATAAAACACTGCAAAGCGTGTTAAATAATGTTATCTGTCATCTTTCGGACAAATCACTTTGAATCTCAGAGGCTTTTCAGTCCTTACTCAACTAATGGCTATTATTTATCCTGGAGCTATTCCATGGGAGTTCATGCAGAGCTCTGAGTAAATGACCTATTCAATAGAACCAGCACGCACCAGCGAACCATGGGGCTCTATGATACATTATGAAATAACTGAACGCTGCCCCCCACCCCCTCGCTTTACCATCAGCCATTTTATGGTGGTTCTTGTCACAGTGCTCAGCTCAGAAACATGGATCCGAACGCATTATCGTTTACTAATAATAACAACACTAGTACTGGAGACATAAGAAAGCGAACTGAGAACAAAATTACATCCATATACTGTATAGGCATGACCTGACCGGCGACATAAGAGACACTGGGGCCCTTTATGGAATTAAACAAGACTGGATATACTTCAAAACAGTGTTTATGTTTCAAATAGCTTGAAGAAACACACCACCTCTTTAAGAAAAAGGCTTATTTTGCAGTTCCCCTACAGTTAAACTGTTGAGTTTTACCATTTTTGCATCCATTTAGCTGATCTCCAGGTTTGATAGGATAAATGTTAGCTTAGCTTAGCATAGATCATTGAATCCGATTAGACCATTAGCATCAAAAACAATTTTGATAATTACAATACATAGAATCATATGCAGCAGCTGAAAATAGTCCCCAGCTAGGCAACAGCGCTGCGTAATATCAAGCACTTTTAGATTAGCTTAGCATAGATCATTGAACTGAATTAGACCATTAGCATCAAAAACAGTTATGATAATTTATAATACAAATAATCAAAGGCAGCACCTGAAAATAGTCCCCAGCTAGGCAATTAGGTAACAACGCTGCGTAAAATCAAGCACTTTTAGCTTAGCTTAGCATAGATCATTGAATCAGATTAGACCATTAGCATCAAAAACTATTTTATAATTAAAATACATATAATCATATAATATAACTAGGTAACAATGCTGCGTAATATAAAGCACTTTTAGCTTAGCGTAGATCATTCAATTGGATTAGACCATTAGCATCAAAAACATTTTCGATAATTTTTAATATGTACTGTATAATCATGGACAGCACCTGAAAAATTCCCTAGATAGGCAACTAGGTAACAACGCTGCATAGTATTAAGCACTTTTAGCTAAGCTTAGCTTAGCATAGATCACTAAATCCGATTAGACCATTAGCATCCAAAACAATTTAAATAATTTATATTACACACAATTATATGCAGTACCTGACAATAGTCTCCAGCTAGCTACACAGGTAACAGCGCTGCATAATATCAAGCACTTTTAGCCTTGCTTAGCATAGATCATTGAATCAGATCAGACCATTAGCATCAAAAATAATTATGTTAATTAAAATACATATAATCATAAGCAGCAGCTGAAAATAGTCCCAACTAAGTAACAATGCCACGTAATATAGTGCATTTTTAGCTTAGCATAGATCATTTAATTGGATTAGACCATTAGCATCGAAAACAATTTTGCTAAGTTATAGTACATACTATATAATCATGCGCAGCATCTGAAAACAGTCCCCAGTTAGGCAACTAGGAAACAGCACTGCATAATATTAAGCACTTTTAGCTTAGCTTAGCATATATTATTAAATCGGATTAGACCATTAGCATCAAAAACAATTTCGATAATTTATTATACACATAATCATATGCGGCAGCTAAAAATAGTCCAAGTGGACGCGGTTTCACCCAGTCATCAAGGTAGAATCTCACAGCTGAGCTTGGCACTGGCAGGTCTGCCTTGCCTTTGTAAAGTACGCGCAGTCATGAATAATTAAGAAGCCGGCTCTTTTCATAGTATAAAAAACTCCACTATGAATAATAATGAGAAACCGACGCGTCATCTTTGCACTTGCAGTTTGCGCTACGTCAACGGTTTTGATCCCGCCTCAAAAATCATTTTAAACCCAAAAGCTGCAATTAGCTGACAAAAGCTCAAAATTATCCAGTTTACCCCACAATTAAAGCTGACAGGTGCTAACATTGTCTTAACTGATGCTCAACACACACAAATCTGTTAAAATCTCCCAAAAAAAAAAAAAAGTACTTAAGGGTTTCGTGAACCTTTAAATGTTGCCTGGGAAATGGTTTGAGTGTCTGTTTTGTAAAAAATATTAGTGTCACATTTGGGATGACACTAAACTCCACTGTACATTGTTGAGTGTATACTGAAAGTGTGTAGTGTGCCATTTGAGACACAACTAACGACTTATTAGTATGAATTGAGGTTACCAAAACACAGAAAAGACATCTTTAGCAAGAACTTTCAGGATCAGTCAAGCTTACTATTTTCCCCTCGCTCTCTTTTTGTTGTATTCCCAACAGGCATCACCACAGTGCTGACCATGACCACGCTGAGCATTAGCGCCCGTCACTCATTACCAAAAGTCTCCTACGCCACCGCCATGGACTGGTTCATCGCCGTCTGCTTCGCGTTTGTCTTCTCTGCCCTCATCGAGTTTGCTGCCGTCAACTATTTCTCCACCTTGCAGGCCAATAAGGAACTACGGCGAGCCAACATTGCACGTGCCGCCGCTGCCGCAGCAGCTGCCAGAAGTGACGGAGAAGGCGTTTTGGTAATTTTTATTTTGTTTACCTACATATCTTATTCCTGGTTTAACTGACACACACTGAAAAAAAAAAATATATATATATATATTCATTGGATTTACAACTTTTCTTCAAGCTAAGTGCTTGTAAACAATTTATCTGGGCTAAATTAAAAAAATAAAAACAAATTAAGTTGAACATTACTACATTTTATTTGTTTAAATTTAGCCTGCTGTGTAAATTCTTTGCAACAATCTAGCAATTTTTTTTTTCAGGGGTCCTCGGGGTCCTAAATGTATTAAATTGCTAAAGCTAAATTTTACACCTTTGAAAGTCTTAATTTTGACGAAATATTTTGTTGTAGGACTTAAAACATTTTAAAAAGGTCTTAATTTGTCTATGTCCATAAGCTTCTCACCATTTATTTATGGTGAGAACAATAACCTGGACAGACAGTTTTATATATTTAATTGTATTTATTTAGTTGCATATATTTAGCTGTTTCTTTTAAAAAGTGAAAAAGTGCATCTGTAAATCCAGGGTTTGCCTGTTTTGACAAATTATTTGAAACATGTGGCTGAGAAATAAATAAATAAGATTTTTATTTTTGATGATGATAGTAAAAATCTTTTCATTATCCATTAGATTTTTTATAGTGTTTAGCCCCCATATAAAAGTCTGAAATGTTATTAATAATGGTCGTTAAAAGTCTTAAATTTATCAAAATATTGTGTTTTAGGCCTTAAAACATTTTAAATAGGTGTTAATTTTCCTGTGTACAAGTAAAGCTGCTCATTCAGGCTGAAATCGTCTAATCACCAGCAACCCATCTCAATAGAACTTTTAACAAATAGTTTAATTTTTAGGTCTTATATTTACCAATAAAGTTTAGTTATCTTCCTTACAATAACATTAAAAGTTCTTGTTTTATTTATGGTTTTTACATATTTAATTAAATTTATTTAGTTGCATATATTTAGGATTTATTTAAAAAAAAGACATGTTACGTTCAAAAAAGTGCATCTATAAAACCGGAGTATGCTTATTTAAAAAAATTATTTGAAATATGTGGCTAAGAAATAAATCAATTTGATTTTTTGTTTTTTTGATGATGATATTAAAAATCTTTACTTTTCCGTTGGAATTTTGTATAGTGTTTAGCCCGATATAAAAGTCTAAAATTGCATTAATAATTACCTTAAAAAGCCTTGTCAAGTTGTAGGCTTGTATGTCTTTATTTTTCAATGTCAATGAAAAGCTGTTCATTCAGGCCGAAATCGTCTAATCACTAGCAATCCATCTCAATAAAATCTTTAACAGCTATTTTAATTGTAGCTCCTTTATTTACCAATATAGTTTAATTAGCTTCCTTACAGTAATATTTGTTTAAAAGTTCTCCTTATATTTAGGGTGAGGACACTGACCTGGACAGACAGTTTTAAATACAGTGCTCAACATATACTGTATGAGAACACCCCTTACAAATCTCTCAATTAAATTAATATTTTCTATAGGAAGCTTTATAATATTATATTTGTGCATATACATTAGTTTAGCCGAATCTGAAGCTTTTCTAACAAAATAACTTATGAATACGGTTCAAAACATAGTAGCACAAATTTCTCCGTTAGGAAAAAAATATTAAATAACATTTTCAAAAGTAGTAAAAATCAAGAAAAGTTGAGTTTGTAAAAATGTTGTAGTTTGTAAGTAGTTTTTAAGTAGTCTTGCATGAATTTAAATGTATTATCTTTTAATTTCTAAAGATGTCCGGTGACTAAAATATTATTTTAATAAATTTATCTGTTAAATAAATCTGTTTTGTTCAAATGCATCAATATATTACCCATATTCACTGAAAAATGGATAAAAATATTCATTTTCAAAATGGGGTGTGCGCATATATGCTGAGCACTGTATTTAATTTAATTCAATTACATTTAGTTGCATATATTTAGCTTTTTTAAGTATAAAAAAGTGCATCTATAAAACCAGAGTTTGACACATTATTTAAAATATGTGACTAAGAAATACCTATATTAGACGGCATGCATGGTGGCTCAGTGGTTAGCACTGTCACCTCACAGCAAGAAGGTCTCTGGTTCGAGTTGTTGTTAATGTGTGGAGTTTGCATGTTCTCCCTTTTAAGGCGCGGGTTTCCTCCGGGTGCTCCGGTTTCCCCCATAGTCCAAAGACATGCACAGGTGAATTGGGTAAGCTAAATTTGCCGTAGTGTGTGAATATGAAGGTGTATAGGTGTTTCCCAGTACTGGGTCGTGGCTGGAAGGGCACTCGCTGTGTAAAACATATGCTGGAATAGTTGGCAGTTCATTCCTCTTTGGTGACCCCTAATAAATAAGGATCTAAGCTGAAGGAAAATGAATAAAATAAGTAAATTGGGCTTTTTCTTTGATGAGGATAGTTAAAAATTTTTCCTTTTCCTTTGGAAATAAATTCCAGTGTTCAGCCTCATATATAAGTCTGAAATTTCATTAACAATGGTCTTAAAAAGGGTCTTAAATTTGACTTTATGAAACCTGCAGAAACCCTGTGACAACAACTCGACGAAGAGAGACAGCCAGTGGCCTCCCTAGCCGCAGATTACATAATCGGTTCAATGTAGCAAAACAGCCATGCCAGGCACAAAGCGAAGGGATCCATCCTCGGTGTCTTGCGTGATTGCTGTAGGGGGTAGACGCAGTGCATTAATGTGTGAAGTCACAGTCAGACTTCCGTTTCATGTAAAGTCACGGGCATAATGGCAGTGACTGGGGCTCAGCTTTTGTTTGGTGCGTATTCAGTGTAGGAGTGTGGCAGTGTTTACGTTTGTGTGACCTTGATTACTGGAGCCCGTTCGCACTTCCTGTGACTTTGTTTGCGTATGTCTCGGTGCTGTGAAGTCGCTCATGGGCGTTCATGGCGATGTTATCCATTGTAAGCCTGCATGGATAGATCTTTAAAAAATCCCTGCTGAAAAATCCAGCTTAAACCAGCCTAGGATGGTTGACTGGTTTTAGCTGGTCGACCAGCCTGGTTTTAGAGGGGTTTTGGCCACTTCCAGGCTGGTTTCCAGTCATTTCCAGCCTGGTTTTAGCTGGACATGCTGGGAGATGACCAGCTAAAACCAGCTTGACCAGCCTAGCCAGGCTGGGAGCCCAGCCAAAACCAGCTATGTCCAGCTTAAACCAGGATGGTCAAGCTGGTTTTAGATGGTTTTAGCTGGTCACTTTCCAGCCTGATCAGCTAAGACCAGACTGGAAATGACTGGAAATCAGACTGGAAGTAGCCAAAACCCCTCTAAACCAAGCTGGTCAGCCAGCTAAAACCAGCCAACCAGCCTAAGCTGGTTTAAGCTGGATTTTTCAGCAGAGATGGGATCAGAAATAAAGTGGGATTTACAGCAGGAGTTGAATTGGCCTTAAAATGGACACTCCTCTTTTTTTTTTATTTGGAAATAGGCTTAACTTATTTTATAACTTGAATACAGTAGGTACGGGAAGTATTCAGACCTCCTTAAATGTTAAGATCACCATGGCTGAGGTCCAGAGATACAGTTGGGAGATGGGAGACGCCCGAGTGGCCCGACAAGTAAAAGCCAGCATGGAGTTTGCTAAAAACACCTGAAGGACTCCAAGATGGTGAGAAATAAGATTCTCTGCTCTCTTGAACCAAGATAACACTTTTTGGCCTTATTTCTAAGCAGTATGTATGGAGTCAACCAGGCACTGCTCATCACCCGTCCAACAGTGAAGCATGACTGTGGCAGCATCGTGCTGTGGGGGTGTTTTTTAGTTGCAGGGACGGGACGACTGGTTACAATTGAGGGAAAGATGAATGCGGCCAAGTACAAGGACATCCTGGACGAAAACCTTCTTGAGAGTGCTCAGGACCTCAGACTGCGCCAAAGGTTTACCTTTCAACAAGACAATGACCCTAAGCACACAGCTAAATTAACAAAGGGGTGGTTTCACAAGTACTCTGTGACTGTTTGAATTAGGGCTGCACGATACATCGTTTCAGCATCGAAATCACAATGTGCATATATATATAATATAAATATAAATATATAATATATATATATATATATATATATATATATATATATATATATATATATATATATATTTTTTTTTTTTTTTTTTTTTTTACTAATATACTATTATTCAGCTTAAAGTCCAATTTAAAAAGAATACAAATTGAAATAATTCTGACTTCAACTGTACATGTAGAGAGCCAGAGACAAAAGTGTGTGAATGTCCCATTGGCGTGGGTATTTAGCCCGAGTGAGGTGCTGCCTGTTGCGGTGTCAAAAATAGCTGCGGTATTATGGCAGCATGAGCCAGGTGCTCCCTGGGCGATTTCACGTTGCAGTAGGGGCGACACAGTGATCTGCAGCTGACACTCACAGCTTGGAAACCTGCTCAATGGTGGAACCGAGTCAACGCATTTGGTTCGTGCCAAAACTTTTTTTCTTAGCCGGAAAGGGCTAAGGAGCTCAAATAAAAGCCATAAATGAACATTGTTTACTTTATGCAAAGACTCATTTAAGATCTGTTTACTGATATAATTGCTTCCCATTAGCCTACTGGTTATGACCTACTAGTATTATTAAATCAACACATAAGGTTATGTTGCAATTACTAGTTTTGAGTCAGAAATCACAATTAGAAAGAGATCCTCTGGCCAGAAGGAAGATTTTTTTTTATTATTATTCAATAAATAGTAATATTAATAATATTCATTCATAAATTTTCTTTTCGGCTTAGTCCTTTTATTAATCTGTGGTCGCTACAGTGAAATGAACCGCCAACTGATCCAGCTTATGTTTTTACGCAGTGGATGCCCTTCCAGCTGCAACTCACATTCACACACACACTCATACACTGCGGACAATTTAGCTCACCCAATTCACCTGTACCACATGTCTTTGGGGTGTGGGGGATACCGGAGCACCCGGAGGAAACCCACGCCAACACGGGAAGAACATGCAAACTCCGCACAGAAATGCCAACTGACCCAGCCGAGGCTTGACCCAGCGACCTTTTTGGTGTGAGATAATAATAATAATAATATTAAATAATAATAATAATAATAATAATAATAATAATTTTGGCATATTTATAACAGTTATGAAAGTAAACAGACATTTAAAAGATCAAGTGGAGATTACGTTTGTAGCCACACTGTATGCTTCTAAATTGTGTTTAATAATGTTAATGTACAGTTGAAGTCACAATTATTAGCCCCCTCTGTATATTTTTCCCCCAATTTCTATTTAATTTCTGTTAATGGAAATAGATTTTTTTAGCACATTTCTAAACATAATAGTTTTAATAACTAATTTCTAAAAACTGATTTATTTTATCTTTGCCATGATGACGGTAAATAGTATTTTACTAGATATTTTTCAAGATAGAAGTATTTAGCTTAAAGTGGTTATCCTGTAGACAATAATAAAAAATACTGCTTAAGTAGGCATGGCCTACATGGTTTTAAAATGTTTTTTAAAAAAGTGAAACAATTAAGACTTAAAAAAAAAGGAAATACTGTGTAAAAGAAAAAAATCACATGGGTAATATTTGAAAAAGAAAACTCACTGGAGGGCTAATAATGTTTACTTCAACTATATATAAAATGGTTTGTTTAGATGTAAAAAGGTATATGCAGTTGAAGTCAGAATTATTAGCTGAATTAACCCCCCCCCCCCTTAATTACTATCCCCCATTTATTTTTTCCCCAATTTCCATTTAACAGAGAGCAGATTTCTTCAACACATTTTAACTCATTTTTGATGACAAGTTTTAATAACTCATTTCTAATGAATGATTTATTTTATCTTTGCTATGATGACAGCACATGATATTTTACTAGATATTTTTCAAGACACTTCTATACAGCTTAAAGTGACATTTAAAGTCTTAACTAGGTTAATTAGGTTACCTAGGCAAGTTAGGGTAATTAGACAAGTTATTGTATAACAATGGTTGGTAGACTAGTGAAAAAAAAAAATTAAAGGAGATTATATTTTTTACCTTAAAATGGTTCTTAAAAAATATATAAACTTTTATTCTTGCTGAAATAAAACAAATGAGACTTTCTCCAGAAGAAAAAATATTATTAATTAAATTAATTATTATTATTAATTTAAAAGAGCTATTATTATGGACCTTAAAAATACAAATAAAGAAGTATAGAAAGAAAGCTTTTACTCCAGGCAAACTAAAATAAAAAAGACTTTCTCCCAACGATAATATTATAGGAAATACTGTACAAAAATGTTGTTACTAAGTTATTACTTGGGAAAGATTTTATTATTATTATTATTATTATTATTATTATTATTATTATTATTATTATTATTATTATTATTATTATTATTCTTTCTTGTCAGTTTAGTCCCTTTATTAATCCGGGGTCGCCACAGTGGAATGAAGCTCCAACTTATCCAGCATGTTTTTACGCAGCGGATGCCCTTCCAGCCGCAACCCATCTCTGGGAAATATTATTATTATTAATAATAATAATAGTGAGAAGAAGTATATCAATAATTAAATAATTGTTATATATGAGGCTGATAATTTTGCCTTTAATTGTTCCCTTCATATCAACTATATTTTTAATTCGACATCGTTGTCATTAATTTAAAAGTCTAATCAACTGATGCTTCAAACAAGATTGAAAAAATAAATAAATAAAATTATTTACTCCAAGTCTTGCTGAAGAGACATAATAGATTTAAAGGGGACCCATTATGCCCCTTTTTACAAGCTATAAAATAAGCCTCTGATGTCTTTAGAGTGTGTAAGTGTGAAGTTTCAGCCCAAAACACTCCACACATAATGTTTTATAACTCTTTTAAACTGCCCCTTTTCAGCTTTGATCCTAATTGTGGTGTTTTGGTGACTGTCACTTTAAATTCAAATGAGATTGTGCTCTTTACAAAAGAGGGGGAGCTACCAATTCCTGTGTCAGCATAGTGGCATATTCAAAAGAAGACTAATGTCCTGTGCTAATGAGGAAGAGATGGCCACTAATAAGCTGGTGCTTTCCCCCTCTTTGATGACACGTACAACAGGAGAATGTCAATCAAAGTGTTTCTCCAGACTGTTTCTATCAAGTGTAATTATAAAAAAAAAGAATAATAATTAACAAATGTTTACCATTAGAAGCTGGTTATATCACAGACTCTTATATCACACAACTGTCTTTAAACCCTTTATAAAAGTTGTTTTTGCATTATAGGTTCCCTTTAAATGATAATAAACTCAAGATCAAAAAAGACCACCTGTTTACCTTACACTCATAACCCCAACATTTTAAAAAACCTTAACCAGTCTGCCGTCTTACTCTTTCATTGTTCTGATGTCACAAATCTGTCTGTGTCTAGAATCCCTTGGACCCCGGAGGAGTGCTGAAGAAACGAATGAACTCTCTCTCTCAAAGAAGCGCGACTGACAGGTTCTCCAGGCCGTCTCAATCTGATTTCCACCAGCAAGGCTCCGCTGTCCCTGCAAACAACATGCTGATAGGAACTAGTATTATTGACAAGTACTCACGCATCCTTTTCCCTCTGTCCTTTGGAGCCTTTAACCTGGTCTACTGGATTGTCTATCTCACCAAAGACACAATGGAATCCAGGTAAGAATCTGAGACGCTATATAGATGTAGATATGGTTAGGTCATTGGCCCATAAACATTATACTATTATACAGGGTAGGCCATTTATATGGATACACCTTAATAAAATGGGAATGGTGGGTGATATTAACGTCCTGTTTGTGGCACATTAGTATATGTGAGGGGGAAAACTTTTCAAGATGATGGTGACCATTTTGAAGTCGGCCATCTTGGATCCAACTTTTGTTTTTTTTTTAATTGGAAGAGAGTCATGTGACACATCAAACTTACCGAGAATTTCACAAGAAAGTCAATGGTGTGCTTGTTTTTAATGTAACTTTATTCTTCTATGAGTTATTTACAAGTTTATGACCACTTAATTTAAGGTGCTGCACATCTTGTATCTTCACACCATAGACAACAAAGATAGTCCGGCCACTCTTCATCAGTGGAAACCTCAAGGCCACTGGATATATGAAACTGCTACATGATGTGTTTCCCTCTTTATGCACTGAAGCTGGCACACTCCCTGAGTTTTTCCAGCAAGATGGTGCACCACCACATTATGGGTGTCAGGTCCGAGCATTCCTAGATGAACAGTTTCCTGAAAAGTGGATTGGGCCAGTTAAATGGCCCACAAGGTCTCCCGATCCGACCCCCTTAGACTTTTATCTTTGGGGTCATCTGAAGGCATTGGACGTTAATATCACCAACCATTCCCATTTAATTAAGTTGTATCCAAATAAATGGCTAACCCTGTAAAATGCAGTGATGTCATGTAGTTTCAAAATACAATATATTAACACTTTAATGTAGAAAAATACAATGTAGGTGTCTTAAGAAGCAAAAATACAGCATATGAGCTCTTATATGCTGTTTTGTCATCACTCATATTGCAAGTCATATCTCTTCGACCCTTCATTTGGGATGCTTTTCATGAACTGGCCGCCATGACAAACTAATTGAATAGCTCTGGCGTACACCAATTCTGCACATTTGACTGATTGTTTGCCTTTATTTCCTATAATGTATACACTTATTGTACGTTATACTTTTATAATGTCCATTGTTGATTATAAAAACTGATATTCAGCATAAGAGACATGGTATGTTTCATATATTTCAATGAAACCCTACTGAAAAAGTCTAGCTTAAACCAGCCTAAGCTGGTTGGCTGGTTTTAGCTGGTTGACCAGCCTGGTTTTAGAGGGGTTTTGGCCATTTTCAGGCTGGTCTCCAGTCATTTCCAGCCTGGTTTTAGCTGGTCAGGCTGGGAAAAAACCAGCTTGACCAGTCTAGCCAGGCTAGGAGCCCAGCCAAAACCAGCTATTTCCAGCTAAAACCAGGCTGGTCGAGCTGGTTTTAGATGGTTTTAGCACGTCAGGACGTTCTAGACGTGCACGCGCTTATTACGGCAATCTTCCTTCTGCATTCACACAGCGCAGCATTCCGGCAAATTGCCGGTAATGTTACAACTTCTCTTTCCGGAAAATAGCCAGAACGAATTTACCGGTATTTTCAAAAAGGACCTGTTCACACACACACACCTTTCCGGAAAATTGCCGGCAATTTTCCGGAAAGGTCTGTATGTGTGAAAGGGGCTAGTATGTGAGAGGTAGTGCTGTTCCCTCACAGCAAAAAGGTCGCTGGTTCGAGCCTCGGCTGGCTCAGTTGGCATTTCTGTGTGGAGTTTGCATGTTCTCCCTGCGTTCGCGTGGGTTTCCTCCGGGTGCTCTAGTTTTCCCCACAGTCCAAACATCTGGTACAGGTGAATTGATTAGGCTAAATTGTCCGTAGTGTGAATGAGTGTGTGTGGATGTTTCCCAGAGATGGGTTGCGGCTGGAAGAGCATCCGCTGCATAAAACGTGCTGGATAAGTTGGCGGTTCATTCCGCTGTGGCGACCCCGGAATAATAAAGGGAGTAAGCCGAAAAGAAAATAAATGAATAATAAATTGATAGTGCATTCACTTATTATTAAGTGTTACAAATATATTCAGTAGTTCAAAATGTTAACTTTATCGGCTAAAATGTATTTAACACCGTCTACATGAACTGTTTCTATTCAATTGAAATGAATCAGCAGTAGTATTGAAGTGTTTCCGAGAGCCGGGTCATTGTTTGCAGCATATCCTACACGTGTAATATTAAACAGTCTATTTTGTGAATGTCCTAAAAGTGAGAGACATTCGTTCCAACAAGTTCATTTGCATTAATTCCGCCTATTCTTTCGTGGACTGAACACGGGTCAGGTTTTCCCTGTCCTTGTGTCACCTTTCTCTTTTCAAATCCCAAGGAAAAGGAGAATGAAATATACAAAGGCCTCAAAGCCTCTCTGAAAGAGCTGCCATTGGGACAAAGGGAAAATATGAGATATCTCCTCTTTCATACGCACACACATTCAGTATGTTGGTGTGTGCCTGACAAAGAAACCATAGTGGGTTCTACTAACCTGCTGGTGGCTTTTCAATGAATAGTTCCATTCAGGTCTGGACATTAAGGAAGCACATATTGGCTGAGTTGGATGTGTGTGTGTGTGTGTGTACGCACATGTATGCAGCAGTTTTAGAGAAGCTACCTGCAGGTGATAAGCTCTTCGCTTTATTGCCCACTGGAGTGCCAGACGCGAGAGGAAGTGCTTCTCTCATAAATCAAAGGCAATAAATGTCAACGCTGCCTGAAATCCCCCGTTTTCCCATCTTCATGCGGGCCTTTGCCATAACTTTGGTGTAATGATCATTCAATTACTGCCCATCTAAGATGTGTCAAGAAATGTTGAACGTGAGACCTGAAGACCCAAATTTATCAGTTCATTATGGATTCACTCTACCAGAAATATAGGCACAAAAGCTCAGTGCTATAAGGCTAACGTTAGCATTTTGCAAAATCTCCTATAGGCCTAACACCTAAAAACATTATTTTAGTTTCTCAGGACCAGTAAATCACTAACTATACTATAAAGTTGTCTTTCTGCTAAACGTTGTGTGATGTATTAGGGGGATGTTATCGTGTTTGTCAATGATTTACAAGAAAAGACAAAAGGATTTCAGTGCTATCAGGCTTAGCATTTTCCCAAATCTCCTATAAAAGCTAAAAACATTATTTTAATTTCCATTGATTCACTATAAAGTGTCTTTCTAATGAATGTTACTTAATGTATTACGGTGATGTTGTAGTGTTTGTCTGCAATTTGCAATGTTGGATGTTTAGTGCTATCAGACTAACGATAGCATTTTCATAAGTCTACTATAATAGCTAGAAATACTATTAGTTTCACAGGACCTTTAAATCACTATAAAGTACTATAACGTTTTCTTTCTAGTGAATGATACTTGATGTATGGTGATGTTGTCATATTGTCTGCGATTTGCAGGGAAGAATAAGCTTTCAGTGCAGGCTAATATTAGCATTTTCCAAAATCTATAAAACCTAAAAACATTATTTTAGTTTCTCAGAACCTTTGAATCACTAACTATACTATAAAGTTGTCTCTTTGGTTAACATTATGTGGTGTATTATGTTGATGTTGTCGCGTTTGTCTGCGATTTGCAGAGCGGAACGTAAGGCTTTCAGTGCTATCAAGCAAACGTTAGCATTTTTTTTAAATCTCCTATAAGACCTAACAACATTATTTTAGTTTCTCAGGACCTTTAAATCACTATAAAGTAAGTTATCCCTGCTGAAAAATCCCGCTTAAACCAGCATAAGCTGGTTGGCTGGATTTAGCTGGTTGACCAGGCTGGTTTTAGAGGGGTTTTGGCCATTTCCAGTCTGAATTCCAGCTATTTCCAGCCTGGTCTTAGCTGGTCAGGCTGGGAGATGACCAGCCTAAACCAGCTTGACCAGCCTAACCAGACTGGGAGCCCAGCCAAAACCAGCTGTGTCCAGCTTAAAGCAGGCTGGTCAAGCTGGTTTTAGTTGGTTTTAGCTGGTCATTTTCCAGCCTGACCAGCTAAGACCAGACTGGAAAAACCCTCTAAAACCGTGTAAGCTGGTTTAAGCTGGATTTTTTAGCAGGGATCTGACTTTTTTAAATGGTTATGTGTCTTTTTATACAGTGTATGTAAACTTCTGGTTTCAACTGTGTATTTTGAGGGGAAATACTGTTGCACAGAAAACTATATAACACATTTTGATGTACAGGATATTAGCAGCTGATAATGTTGGAAGCCACAGACAAATGTACATAATCAATTGCATGAATGTACCAAAGCAAACGGAACTTGTGCAAAACAATGAGAAACTGATTATATAAAATGAAGTAGCTAGATGATGTGGAGGTTGAACAAGCAGTTTTGAAAATGGCATTTCTGATCTGAGAAATGCACTTAAGCCACTGAGAAATAAACTATAAGGTCATTGAGTAATTTCAAACTGATTAGCCCTATTGTGAAATTTGAATTATTTTTCCAAGTATTTCACAAGTGATGTTTAACAGAGCCAAGGACATTTTCACATTATTTCCAAGAGTTTATTATTTATTTAATTATTTTGCTTCAGAAAAGTCATTACTTTAGGTTTGACCAGAAAATAATTTTAATACATATACAGACATGGGCAAAATTGTTGGTAGGCTACTCTACAATTTTCTCCTAGGCAGTTTCATTGGTTTGTCTTTTTCAATGCTTCTATTGAGCCATAATTTGATTTTCGTCAATCCAGCATAGGCTCATTCGGAAAACTTTCCCCTATATACGTTTCTAGAGATCACAAATTATGTAGCCAGGAGTATTTAGGATGGAAAACTATCATATGCATTTGTTTTTATTGCAAACCTCTCTTTTTTCACCAAAGAAGGTCCATACTGACTCCGAAGACAGATACTGATAAGATCAGGGCCTGGTGTGTGGACTTTGGGGGTTTTACGATGTGGTCACATGTTGATTAGTCAGTTTGAATGTCTCAGTATTTGAGATTTGGTCACATGGTCATGATACAAACTTTGCTCTTGCTACTGCTCTGGCATCTTTCTTCTCTGACTATACTGCTATCAGGCTTTTTTTGAGGCCTACTTACTCTCTTTAGCTGTGTCCCAAATGGCACACTATACACTCATGCATTATGTACTTATGCACTTACACACTCAACAGGATAGTATACGTGTGTAGTATCGTCCCAAACGCCACACTAATGTGTTTTTACTAAGCGGAAATTCAAACCGTTTCCCTGATGACGTTTGACGGTTGCTTAATCAGTGAAATAAACGACCGAATTATCAAATAATACCTGCCATGAGTATTGCTGCATTCACCCTCGGGAGGCGCTATAATCACTCTCGTAGGAGAATTTTGCTTTCACCATCCAAAATAAATAAAGTTATTCAACATGTGCGTCCGATAGCTCCGGCTCTTCCGCTACGTAAGCAAACCTGCGGTCGTTGAGTGCGTGAAGTGTCCATCATTACACACTTCATTTTAGCGGCTGAATGAGTGCGTCATCCGGGTAATTAAAGTGCACTTATTATTTTTAGAGTTTTCAGTGTGAACACACTACTTACACTATTTATACTACAAAATGGCGTAGAATAGTGCATAAGTATGCGATTTGGGGCGCAGTGTTTGTCTCTCTGTCCCTCCCCCTGTCTCTGCTTTTACCTCTGGTAACTTTATTTTACATTTAAGCCAAGTACAATTATTATCATTTGTTTTTATCATTTCATTTTTAATCATTTCATACAGTTATTTGTAACTAATTCAGTTGTAACCATAGAGAATTATTGTCATTAAATCATCTCATTTTCAAGTGTTTGTGAGTTACTTTTGATTTAACAACAACACATATTGTAATGCAATACAATCATGCTCTCCCACCTTTTAAGCTAATAATAATAACTTTATTTCTGTTTGCAAAAGAATGGTTTGACTTTGTACAGTTTTCCACCATCAATACTGTTAACTTTTTAGCAATTCGGCAAAACTACAGTTCCAACTGCTGTGGTTAAAAACATTCCATAGTCTTAAGTCTGGTGAAGAACGGTTCCAGAAAGCGGAAAAGACAGTCGGTCATTAATTAATTCACTCAGTCAGTCAGTCGACAGCGGCCTCTGGTGGATTTACGCGAACACAGCAGGCGCAATGTCACTTGCGAGAGAAATTTGAGATCTCAAAAAGTGTACACAGCGGCCTCTGGTGGATTCACGAAAACAAAAACTACAAAAAAAAAAAAAACGTTTGGGATGTATTTGGCGCTCTCTAGAAATGTATATAGCGATACGTTTTCAAAATGAACCTGGGTTGGATTAATCCCTACAGCCATGTTGTTTCAGTGTCCAGTGTAGTTTTTCTTTCTTCAATGGAAGGCTACCAATAATTTTGTCCATCTCTGTATATTTCAGGTCAATATAATTAGCTCCCTTAAGATTTGCCTTCTTCGATTGGCTATGGAACTGCTTACTGCTGTCCAATGACTTGATCTTATTAAGATAACTGGCCTAGTTAACCTAATCAATGGATTTCATATGTTCATTGACGCTTTTGAGAGATCACCTAAAGAGTGAGTGATAGGTTTTTCAGGTAATCCATTTTGCTGTTTGCACTGTACACATTGTTTTGAGAAATGCAAATATTCCATAAGCTTAGTCCCTTATTTATCAGGAGTCACCACAGCGGAATGAACCGCCAACTATTCCAGCATATGTTTTACCAGCCTGATCTTGCGAGAAAACATAAGTATTTTAAGTTTTGCCAGTTTAGTGGCTAATTCGTACAAATTCGTACAAGTTCAGTCGTACGAAATTGTATGATTTTAAAAAGGAGGCATGGCACCCAACCCCACCCCTAAAGCCAACCGTCATTGGGGGATGAGCAAATCGTACTAAATTGTACGAATTAGATTGTACATATTCATACGATTTAGCCACTAAATGAAAAAGTTACAAATTGCCGTGAGATTGTGTTGGTTTTACGAAGCGGATGTTCTAATCATAGACTGTAAAATATATGGACGCAGTATCTGTGACGTCACCCATAGGTTTCTAAAGAGCGCAAAAGAAGTCACAAGTAGGCGCGGCCAACCGTCACCATTTTGTTCGCGCGTCATCACACCCACGGCGGAATACCAAACAAGGGCAAAGAGGCGGAGAGTGAGCGGAGCTACAGACACCTGCTGGCATTTTGCTTGGACCTGGTTCAGACACACTTTACTTTGGGAGAACGCTCAATACTTTATCACCTTTGACTCATTTGTATTCTGACCACTTGTGCTTGGTTGTACACTATATCAATAAAGTGTTTAGACTTTTAAAAACACTGCTGTAATACATTGAGCCACTAAACATTGTTCTTATGACGTTTTTCAACAGGAGGAAAACGCAAATTACTTCCAAACACTTCAGATATAGTCTGTGTTAGTTAATGTAAGACTATTGATGAAATCCAGCATAACACTGTATGACAACGCTTCAGATGACTGTTCTAGAGCCTACAGCTAATCAATCTGTCAGATTCTGGAGTGCATTACAGCTCTAAATATAAATATAAACGATAAAGGATCTTAAATAAAACAAATGCATGTATAGAGATGGTATATAAGTATATAACTTTACTCACATGGGAAACGGAGGCCACGTGAATGGTTTGTGAACACAATTAAGTGCACTCAGCATGCCATGCCATCTAATAATTGTAGGAAACAAGTCCAAAAGGCAGTTGACTGTGTAAAGCCACATAAAACAACACAGAAATACGATAAATATGCCGAGTTCAGTGGCTAATCTGCAGGATTCAGCTGAGGTGACGGCGACCAGTGAGACCTAGCTGTCACTCAAGTGGCCACTCCCTTAATTATGCAAACTTAATATAACTTAATATAAAGGAAATGGATGAGTTATAAAAAAATTCACCCCCTCACAGTTGACATGAAGGGTAATATTAGCTGTATTGACCAAAATCTTTTTTTGTACCAGGCTGTAAACACCTTTTTTTCTGCTGTAAAGTTGGTCATTCTAACAGTGGGCTCAATTGAAATTTGCTCTGTTTTGGAGCCAGGAGCGGCCAGGACTAGCGGAATTTCGGATGAATTGCAGTTTTAGTTACTTCCGTATTGGCTTCCTGAGGGAGAGCGGGAGGTTGCCGCTTGGCTCTAATGTTAGCAGTAGCCTAACATTAGCATATTCCAAAATGTCCTGACACCTAACAACATTATATTAGTTTCTCAGTACATTTGAATCACTATAAAGTACTATAAATTTGTCTTTCTAGGGAATGTTACTTGTATTATGGTGATAGTGTTTGTCGACAATTTGCAGGGATGGACGCAAGTCTGTCAGTATCAGGCAAACGTTAGCATTGTCCAACATGTCCTACACTTTAATGCTGGGTTTCACACAAATTGATTTGTGTTAAGACAACATGAAGGAGTTTAGTTTACTTATTAGTTTCTACAAATATAAGTGAATTATTTTTAAAAAGATAGAATAGGATAGAAACAGTTATAGAAACAGCAAATGTCCTTTTTTGAGTGTACTGTGCCTTTAATGATGATTTGGGGAGGGGGGAGGGGAAGCTTCTATAAAAAGAAAAATAAACTGTAATGCTACAGTAGTACTTGTTTCTCATTTGACTCACCCCCCTCTGTTTTTCTTTTTCAGGGAAGTGTGAGTGCAGTTAGAAACTACAAAGAAGTACGACTGAAGACAATCACCATCTTATAAACTGAAGGATGTATGTATGGATGTATGGATAGATGAGAGACACTGCTGCTGAAGGTGTAACTGTGATTGTTTTGAGAGGGACGGGTGTTACTCTTCTTCACCTTTGGTCTTCCCTCTCCACCGGCCCTGTAGCATGTATTGACCTCTCATCGCTCTGGCATGAAACTCTCCGACTGCAGAATGATTTCCCTTTTCCCTAAAGACGTTCAAGCTCAATGGCATTTGTGGCACTGGTCAGGACTCTGCCAGTTAATTACAGACACACACACACACACAACCTCTGAATAAACACTCAAACAGGTCAAATATTTCAGTAACACTTTAGTTTAAGTAACAATTCACACCATTAACTACTGGCTTATTACCTGCCTTTAATGAAGATATTAACTGTTTATGAGTACTTATTAAGTAGGATCTTATTTTACATCCTTAATACTACTCGATACCTAACTATTCATAAGCAGCAAATAAGTCGTTTATTGAGCTAAAAGTCTTAGTTGATGGTTTAATAATAGCTTGTTAATAGTGTGAATTGTACATTAAAATAAAGTGTGACCAAAATGTCAAGATGTAATACAAGCCTTATCGTACACATAAACAGGGGTTGGACAGTGAATCTGAAACGCCTGGTTTTAAATCACAATTATTCATTAGCATGGTGTAGGGCCTCCTTTTGCGGCCAATATAGCATCGATGCATCCTGGGAATGACAGATTCAAGTCCTGCACAGTGGCCAGATATAAATAGTGGCCAGATGACAACCAGATGCTGGTGGATGAAAACGTTTCCTGACTGGCTCCTCCAATACACCCCAAAGTGGCTCAATAATATTTAGATCTGGTGACTGTGCAGGACATGAAAGATGTTCAACTTAACTTTCAAGTTCATCAAACCACTCTGTCACCAGTCCTGCTGTCTGTATTGGTGCATTATTATCCTGATACATAGCTGCGCCCTTAGGAGTGTTTGAACTTATGAGTGCGCATGGTCCTCCAGAATGGATCGGTAGTCCTTGGCAGTGACGCTGACATCTAGCACAAATATAGAGCCTAAGGAATGCCATGATATTGCAGACCAAACCATCATGAATCCATCCCCATGATTCACTTTGGGTATGCAACAGTCTGGGTGGTACACTTCTTTGGGGCTTCTCCACAGCGTAGCTCTCCCAGATGTGGGAAATACAGTAAAAGTGGACTTATCCGAGAACAATACATGTTTCACATTGTCCACAGCCCAAGATTTTCACTGCTGGCACCATTGAAATTGACATTTGGCATTGGCATGAGTGACCAAAGTTTTGGCCGTAGCTACCCAGCCATGTTTGTTGACCCTGTGGAGCTCCCAATGAACAGTTTTGGTGGTAGCAGGAGAGTACAGGTGCATATTTAAATCTGCAGTGAGGTGGTGAGCACATCCTGGTTAGCACAAGGACATCTCTTTCAGACAGCTTCCTCTTGCGTCCACATTATTTCTTTCTTGTTGGTATGCTGACAATACCTCGGATAATGTAGCTCATGATCCATCACAAAACATTTCTGTCTTGGTCACAGATGCGTCAGCGAGATGCACGCCAACAATTTGTCTTCTTTTAAACTCTGATACGTCACCCATAATGTTGTGTGCATAGCAATATTTTAAGCGAAGCTATGCTATTACTCTGCTAATTAAACCTTCACACTCTGCTCTTACTGGTGGAACACTAAAAATTGGACAGTGTTTCAGTTTCAGTTTTAGTTTTCGTCCAACCCCTATATATATATATATTGTCATTGATCCCAGTTGTAAAATCAACAAATTATAACTTGACTTCTGCTTGATCATTTGGAAAAGTGGCAGAAGGTGGATTTCTCTGATGAATCATCTGTTGAACTGCATCCCAATCATCACAAATACTGCAGAAGACCTATTGGAACCTACATGGAGCCTAGATTGTCATAGAAATCAGTCAAGTTTGGCGAAGGAAAAATCATGGTTTGGGGTTACATTCAGTATGGGGCATTACAAACCACAGGAGAGGGCAAATTCTCCAGCAGGATAGCGCTCCTTCTCATACTTCAGCCTCCACAATAAAGCTCTTGAAAGCAAAGAAGGTCAAGGTGCTCCAAGATTGGCCAGCCCAGTCTCCAGATATGAACATTATAGAGTATGTCTGGGGTAAGATGAAGGAGAAGGCATTGAAGATGAATCCAAAGAATCTTAATCTCTGGGAGTCCTGCAAGAACGCTTTCTTTGCCATTCCAGATGACTTTATTAATCAGTGTTTTGAGTCATGTCAGAGATGTATGGATGCAGTCCTCCAAGCTCATGGGAGTCAGACACAATATTCATTCTTTCTCCACTGCAGCATGTCTTTATATTCTATAATGTACATTATTTTTGTTAAGGGACAAGACCTTTGCCTAGGCAAAGTCAGGCCTTACTGTCCTAATTAAATAATAAAAAAATGAGGCATGATCATATTTTATTTTGATCAAATAAGCGTAATCTAGAGGCCTTTGCCTTTCATATAAGCCATTTCTGATGCCAAATACTCAAATAGAAGTCAAGTTATTAATTGTTGTTCCCAAAACTTGGAAAGGCGACAATACTTTTGTTAGGTAATATATATATATATATATATATATATATATATATATATATATATATATATATATATATATATATATATATATATATATATATATAATTTTAATAAATTTATTTTACATCTGGAAGAGTACCCTAAAATAAGTAGATGGATTTCCTCTTACTTCTTTGAATAATATAACAGATTACACAGCTGACACTCATGCATTCTGGGTACTATTTAGCTTCATTTATTACAAATTTGTTGAAAGAATTTGTCTAGAAACATAGCTGACTTTACAGCAGCATTGATAGATTTGGCTTAAATATGGTTAAGATGTTTTATTATTTATCATTGTGGTGTTTCCATTATTTGGTTCACCTCCTCTACACGAGCACTCACAGTTCTGGTCTTTTCAGACACTGGAGTCCACCTGGGGCGAAAGATGAGTGCTATCTCCAGACAGTAGCTGTTTTCTTGAATTATTTTGTCCCGCTCTTTACGCTTCATTGAACTGATGGGGGTCTTTTAGGAGAGAATTCTTTTAGAACTGCAGTTTTGGACAAAGGCGGGCCTCTTGGGGACAGCTATGAGTATGTACAGTACGTTTCAAACGCGCTGTCCTACACACACACACGCACGCTTTTAAAACACACAGACACACTCTCCCTCCTACAGCCTTTCCAGGAGTGCATGAGTAAACAGATTCAGTTCTGCTGTGTTTTATGCGATTGATGAATTGTTCTTATATAAGGTGCTTTTTATAATTGGAGATGATTTATCTGCTGGCCTCCATCAAAGCGTATTACGAAATGTATATTTAAATACATCACAATCAGCGGCTGCTTTTGGCAGAAACCATCATCTGAAGAGGGTTTCCTGGCAACAGTCCATCCTCTGAAATGAGTTCATTTATTTGTGTTGTTTTTAGAACATCCATCTTGTTTTCATTTATATCTATAAATGGATTTTTCAGTTCTCATCGTATTATGAGGTGTATTGGCTCTCCTTTTTTCCCAGTTTAATATGTAAGTACATTAACACCAAATAATAAAGTCTTAATTAGAGCCAGCTAATCCAATTCACTAACAATTATGCAATTTTTCAGTTAATATGAAAGACGTACACGCAAATGTTGAGGCATATTGATAGTTTTCATGTGACGTCACATCATTTTTATTTCATATATTTAAATTTATGGATTTGTTGCCAAAAAGTAGCATTATTGACCCAAAACGATCTATTTTACTTACACAGCAGGGAAAATAAGTATTCAACACGTCACTATTTTTCCAAAGCAGGCTCATTCTGAAAACTCGTCTCGTGGACGTTTCTGGAGACCGCGAAATACATCCTGAGAGGTACGTATTTTTGCAGTTTTTGTTTTCGCAAATCCACGAGAGCCCGCTGTGCGCTTTTTTGTATCTCAAATGTCTCTCACAAGTGCCGTTCGCGCCCGCGATGTTCACGCGTAAACCCACTAGAGGACGCTGTCAAACGACCGACTGTCTGACTGACTGAATGATTGCCTGTGCGATAGGTAGGCCCACCCGGAGTCTGTGTGCACACAGTTTCGCAGATTTTCCACAGATTTTCTGCAGATTTTTAGCCCATCTTTAATTCTATTTATTTGAGTAAATGTGTGTAAATCTTTATTCAGTTTTTAAATTAATTTTAGTAATATTATTGACTAATGTGAAAATGTTCATCTGATTTATTTACAATGCAGTGTGTAAAGTCATTTAAAGTCATTTACTAGATCTATTATATGAGAGACTTTCTTTATTTACCAAATAAAGTGAATCTAATTGGGCTTGCATTTTAATCATTAAATAAAAGTTAAAAAGATATTATTTTTTATTTCATATATTAAGGTTTTAGTTATGATACTCCCAAAATAATTCTGCAGAAATCTGCAGACTTTTACCAAAATTCTCCACAGAAATAGCAAAAAACGTCCGCAGATTTCGTCTGGCCCTAGCGATCTGCCAATTGACTGACCCACCCACTTACTTCCCAAAACCCAATCAAGAATTTACAAAAGCCATTTAGAAAAAGAAAAGCTATCGTCTGATTTTTACCGTGTTTTTCAATTTCAAATGCCTCCGGCTACATAATTCGCAGTCTCCAGAAACGTCCACTATGTTTTCAGAATGAGCCTGTGTTGTATTTTTCTCAGAAAGCATATTTGAAAAGTGCTGTTGTCTTAAAATGTTCCCCGGATGTTGGTAGCAACCAAAGAAATCCTTTCATGAAAAGAAAACAATCTAGTTCAATTTAAGTTGTGTAATAAAACGAAATGACACCAGGAAAAAAAGTATTGAACACATGAAGGGAGGTGTAGAAAGACATGGCATGCCCAGACAGCAGCTGCAATCTCTCAGATGTTATTCAGCAACCCTCTGTCCTTCCTCATTGTAAATGAATATCAGCTGCTTCAGTCCAGCATCTACGTTAGCAGGATGATGAAGATGAAACCATTTCAGCAAGACACTGATCCAAAAATCACACATTTTTTCCCAGATTTGTTTTGTTTTATTTTTATATTAGTATTATTTGTGTTTTTACCAAAATCTGGTTCAATTCCATGTCAACAACTCCATTAGAAATATTATTCCCAAGAAAAAACATGACATGTTCAAAACTTATTTTCCCAGCTGTACTGTATCGATCAATATACTTGTATACTTTTTATACAGTTTCCATTCTAATTTAAGTAAAATACAGTTTGAATTAAAATGCAAGTATGAATAGTATGAATCTTAAATGCAAATATTAATATAAGCAAAAGATAGGGACATCAAATATAAAAGCAGGCATTTGCATGCTATAACGACATCACCAATAATTACATTTCTGAGGAATATCCACAAGATAAATGTAAACATCGCTGAATTGTAGCTCTGACAGGGACATGGCAGTTTTAAATGACTCAAATATGGCTGCAATTGTCCACAATTTACAGTTTGTAATCATATCTTGGTTTTGTTCTGTCGATATGCAAAACAATTATTTGTAGCTAGAAACATATGGAAATTTGACCGGTTTGTGCTGCATTTCTATGAAGATCCCATTGTAGCTGCCATTATGGTTCATTGTTTTTTCCCTGCCAGGTCTCCATGTGACTAAAATTATCAACTGTAGTCCTTTGATTAAGAACAACCTACCTTTTATTTAAAATATGAAAAAAAAAAAATTAAAAAAGGTACCCGGCCAAATGAATGCAATTAAATATGCTGTATGAACATGTGTAATTATGGGTTAATTATAATATATGTAAACATACGGTTTGTTTATGGACTGCATAGCATCTCATGCACAAATACACTGATTAGCAGGTTTCATGAGTGACTCATCTTTGATATTAAGCAATGTTTGATTTGAAACGAAAAGATAAAAATTATACAGAGGATGTGTGTGTGTGTGTGTGTGTGTGTGTGTGTGTGTGTGTGTGTGTGTGTGTCTTATTATGTGCTTTACGAGGACACAAAATTATATAATGACATGGTATAATGAGATAAAAATCATACATAATGGGGTCTTTTGACTTTGAATTTGGTACAGGTTTGCTGTAAGGTTTAGGGCTAGGCAATAATACGCACATTTTTCACAGTATAAATCACATTAAGTCCTCGTAAACCTGTGTGTCTGTGTGTTTATGTGCTTAACGAGGACACAAAATAGTATAATGACATGAAACTCATACTTAACGGGGTCTTTTAACTTACATTTGGGGTTAGGTTATAATGAGCACATTTTTACGGTATAAAACATTACACCTATTGAAAGTCTTTGTAAACCTGTGTGTCAGTTTCTGTGTGTGCGTGTTCATGTGCTTTACAAGGACACGGAATTGTATAATGATATGAAAATACTTAATGGGCTCCTTTGACTTAAATTTGGTACAGGTGAGGGTTGGGGATAGGCCATAATAAGCACATTTATTACAGTATATTCATTACGCCTATTGAAAGTCCTTGTAAACCTGTGTGTGTGTTTATGTGCTTTACGAAGCCACAAAATTGTATACCAACATGAAAATCATACTTTAAGGGTCTTTTGGCTTAAATTTGGTACAGGTTTCCAGTGAGGGTTGGGGTAAGGGTTAGGCCACAATAAGCACATTTTTACAGTATAAAACACATTATGCCTATTGAGAGTCCTCGTAAATGTGTGTCTGTGCGTGTTTATGTGCTTAACGAGGACACAAAGTTGTATAATGACATGAAAATCCTACTTAAGTTATTTTGACTTAAATTTATTACTGGTTTCCTGTGAGGTTTGAGATCTGGGTTAGGATTAGGTCATAAAAGCACATTTTTTACTGTATAAAATACATTACACCTTTTGATAGTCCTCATAAACCTGTATGTGTGTTTATGTGCTGAACGAGGACACAAAATTGTATAATGACATGAAAATCATACTTAATGGGCTCTTTTGACTTAAATTTGGTACAGGTTTCCTGTGAGGGTTAGGACATAATAAGCACATTTTTTTACAGTATAAAATGCATTACACCTATTGAGAGTCCTTGTAAACCCATTTTTGTATTTTTTTTGCTTTATGAGGACACAGCATTGTTTAATTACATGAAAGTCATACTATACGGGTATTTTGACTTACATTTGGTACAGGTTTCCTGTGAGGGTTGGAGTTAGGCAACAAAAAGCACATTTTTTACAGTATAAAACACATTATGTCTATTGAGAGTCCTCGTATACGTGTGTCTGTGCGTGTTTATGTGCTTAATGAGGACACAAAGTTGTATAATAACATGTAAATCCTACGTAACAGGCTAATTTGACTTAAATTTGGTACAGGTTTCCTGTGAGGGTTGGGGTTATGCAACAAAAAGCACATTTTTACAGTATAAAACACATTATGCCGATTGAGAATCCTTGTAAATGTGTGTCTGTGCGTGTTTATTTTCTTAACGAGAACAGTTGTATAATGACATGAAAATCCTACTTAACAGGTTAATTTGACTAAATTTGGTACAGATTTCCTGTGAGGTTTGAGGTCGGGATTAGGGTTAGGCCATAATAAGCACATTTTTTACTGTATAAAATACATTACGCCAATTGATAGTTCTCATAAACCTGTGTGTGTGTTTATGTGTTTAATGAGGAAAGGAAACTGTATAATGACATGAAAATCATACTTAACTGGGTATTTAGACTTAAATTTGGTACAAGTTTTCTGAGAGGGTTGAAGTTAGGCCATAATAAGCAATTGTTTTACAGAATAAAACACATTACGCCTATTAAGAGTCCTCGTAAACCCATTTGGTGTCCATGCTTTACGAGGACACATAATTGTATAATTGAATGAAAATCTGAATTTACGGGTCTTTTGACTTAAATTTGGTACAGGTTTACGTGAGGGTTGGGGTTAGGCCATAATAAACACTTTTTTTTTTACAGCATAGAACACATTATGCCTATTGAGAGTCCTCGTAAATCATATTTAAAAATGTGTCTATGTGTGTGTGTGTAAGCAAATGCAGTGATAGCATTACGTGAAAGCACAATATTTATATACTGTATATACACATTAATATAGCATATAACATGACACGTTTGTCTCAATCTTCATTTAAATGCAAACTATTTTTCCCTCTTTTGTGCCAAGAGTTTTATTTTTAAAAAGCATGTTTTTTTGCCATTAAAATGAAAATTATAACAAATGAGAAACCTGTACTTTTCTCTATTTTTTGACTACCTGGTTCTTTGTTTTTTCTATAATATGTGAGCAAATGTTAATTGTATTTAACACTTTTCTTTGGGTGTTGTTTTAAGTATTATGTGTGAAGGCCTGCTGGTTATACAATATGTTGAATTTTATTGATGCTGCAATTTATGTAAAAAAAAATGTATTTAAACATTTTGAAAGATTCTTAAAGGTACAGTTCACCCAAAAATGAAATTGTACTTATCATTTGCTCTCCCTCAAGTGGTTCCTTTATGACTTTCCTTTTTCTGTTAAACACAAAAAAAAAAATATTTTGAAAAATGTTAGTAACCTGTAACTATTGACTTCCATAGTATTCCATAATATATCAACGGTTGCAGGTTATCAACAATTCTAAAAACAAACAAAACTCATTGAGTAAATGATGACAAAATATTCCCTTTTAAGTGAACTATTCCTTAAAATCTTTGAAGTTAATATTTGTTTTTCCAACTGTGTTTAATTACGCAACTTAAAGGCATAGTTCACCCAAAAAAAAGAAAAAAAATTGACTCAATATGTACTTGTCCTCGGTTAACTCCAAACTTTTTTGAGTTTATTTTTGTCTTTCAAAGAAAGATATTTTGAAGAAAGCTGAAACCTGTAACCACTGACATCCACGGAAAGGCAATCACTCTGGAAGTCAATGGGTACAGGTTTACATCATATATTCTTTCGCGCTCAACAGAAGAAACAAACTCAAATAGGTTTTGAACACGAGTGAGTAAATGATAACAGAACGTTCAGTTTGGGGTGCACTATCCCTTTAAATACACTGTAAAAAATGCTGGGTTCTACACAATCGATTTGTGTTGGGACAATATGAAGGAATTAAGTTAATTGATTGGTCACTTTATTTTGATGGTCTGTTGAATTTAAGTTACATTGCATCTAGATGCCAACTAATTGTCTTGAGATTATAAGTAGACTGTAAAATGGTCATGGCACCGCCCACTTTCGGTTCAGGTCTACCTCAGAATTTTTTCAAAAGATGCAACATTATAGGCGTGGAGCTCCGCGAGCAAAGAGCAGGAGAGGGCGTGGCCAGCAGGGGAGAAGGAGGGGAGGAGGGGAACAATGTTGTCAGCTCACATAATGAGACACAAACTATGAGGAGATGCATGATTTTATAGTTTAGAAAGCTAAAATGCAAAGAAATCAACAGTCATTTAATGCCCTGCTACATTTGTTATTCGTAATTTCAAATACAGACAATCACAATTTATATCATTATAAAGATAATCGTGTTCATATAAACACTATAAATGAGGACTTTTCCCTCAATCACCAGGTCTGAATGCAGACTCTGTGCAGCAGGTCTCTTGCCCTGTCTATTTTAACCATTAGACCTGCTGGTAATCTAGAGCAGCGGTGTCAAACTCAATTCCTGGAGGGCCGAAGCCCTGCACAGTTTAGTTCCAACCCTGCTCCAACACACTTACCTGTAGGTTTCAAACAAGCCTGAAGGACTCAATTAGTTAGATCAGGTGTGTTTAATTAGGGTTGGAACTAAACTGTGCAGAGCTGCCGCCCTTTTGGAACTGAGTTTGACACCTGTGATCTAGAGCAGTAGTTCTCAAACTTTTTTCATCAAGTACCACCTCAGAAAACAATTGTCTCTCCAAGTACCACCAAAATGAGCAGTATTGAAATACAATAGCGTAGTAGGCCCAGTAAAGCAGCTACAACTCTGCACAGTTAAAAAAACGTGGCAGATTACCTCAGAAATATAGGCTTTATGTCATATATCGCATATAATATACATCATTTTTGATACATTTTTAAATGTGTGTAGCATGTACATGACATACATCATTCCTCCGTGTACCACTAGAAGGAAGCCTGCGTACCACTAGTGGTACACGTACCACAGTTTGAGAACCACTGATCTAGAGGATTTAGGCGAACACAGCAGCACGGCAATGTGTCTAAATGTGAACGAACTCCTGATAAAAGACAATGTCCGCCATTTCCAATTCTTTTACTGCTCTCCCGACAAAAATGCTTGCTGGACACAAACAGCTTTGCTGAATCGGCCCTGACAGCATCGCGGGAAAAAAAACATGCAACAGACCCTGTGGATCATGGAAACAAACACAAACGAGTCTTCATGAACAGCTAAATACTGTGTGCTGTGGGTCCGTGTCTCACAGCTTGGCACTGGCAGGTCTGCCTTGCCTTCGGAAAGCACACGCAGTCATAAATAATTAAGAAGCCGGCTCTTCTCATAGGATAAGAAAACCCTGCTATGAATAATAACGAGGAACCGACGCATCATCTTGGCACTTGCAGTTTTGCGCTACGTCGCCAATTTTGATCCCGCCCCAAAAATCATTTTAAACCCAAAAGCTGAAATTAGCTGACAAAAGCTCAAAATGATCCAGTTTTCCCCTCAATTAAAGCTGACAGGTGCTAACATTGTCTTAACTGATGCTCAACACACTCAAATCTGTTAAAATCTCAACAAAAAAAAAAAAAAAGTACTCAAGGATTTCGTGAATCTTTAATTTGGGGTTTGGGTTAGGGTTGGTGTTAGTTGACATGTACTTGCATAGTTTCTTATAGTCAGTTAAATGTCTGTTTAGCAGCAGATATTAAGCAGACAGTCTACTAATACTCAAATGCAACATCAAAATAAACTTACCAATTTATTAGTTGAAAAAAAATAAGTGGATTGAACATAAAACAATTAAGTTGTCCAAAAAAAATCTCTAAAATTGTGTTTTTTCTGCTCATTTTAATTAAGTATTTTAAACAAAACACAAACTTGTTTTTTTAGAGTGTATAAATTGAAAACAAAATGCAAAATAGACTTTAGAAATCTTCACTTTACGATGATGCACGTTGCAAGTTCACATGCACTCATCATCTCACTCATTTTCTTGTCAGCTTAGTCCCTTTATTAATCCGGGGTCACCACAGCGGAATGAACCGCCAACTTATCCAGCATCTGTTTTACGCAACGGATGCCCTTCCAGCTGCAACCCATCACTGGGAAAGTTCACATGCACATTCGCTTTAATTATCTGGAAGCTCTCGGATGTATTACTATTGAGGTCATGTCTCAGAATTAATGACTTTTTACTGACACAGGGTAAGTAGATATCAGTCTGGGCGATTCTCTCCGTCTCTCCTACAGCCAAATGGCTTAAGATTATGCTAATAAACATCAACACTTGAGTCTCCATCCAATTACTGGATTGTTTTAAAGCTTGTCTTTATGGATAAATAGCAGAAGTGTGCCAAATTACATCCAATCCTCTTTATCCTCCCGATGCCCACATGCTCAGGGTTGCCCTTTATAGTCAAAAAGGGTAGAGTGCCACCTATTGGTACGCAGCTTTTAACCTGCCCTGTACACTTAATCCTCCCTTGTCTTGTGCCAAGTTAAAAGCATGAATGCATGTTCACAGTCAGACATGCAACTAAACCCAATAGTATCTGGCTGCAGACCTGCACATGCACTCAATAGAGATAGCGACGTCACTGTGAGGGATAGGGTCAGGGTGAGGGGTACACATTATAAGTGTTCATGTCTGAGAGTGCGAGTCTCACTAAACCATTTGTCCCATACTCTGTTTGATTTCTAGTAGAAGCGATCCGTAACATATTTGGGTTTCAGCTACATAAAATATATGTCAAATATGCAACATATATTTTGAAAAATATTGGAAATATGTAAGCTTTAATGAATATCATACACACATATAGTATATTTAAATATTTTTACGTAATTTTTTATTCTAAAGTCTGAAACAAAAAAAGAAATACATAATATAAAACTAATATTTATAATTTATATATACTGCATATTTTAATATTTAAACATACATATTTTATTATTTCAAAAACAATGTTTTAAACCATAAAGCAGAAATAGCTGTTTACATATTGTATGTACATCTGTGTCAAAATATATATTAGCTATAATTACCCTACCATATATGAACACACACACACACACAGAGTATATTTTAATATTTTACTTACTTTTTATTCAAAACACTAAAAATAAATCAATATTTTCAATATTTTTATTTATATTGCAAAAATGGCTGTTTACATATTTTATATATGTATATGTGTCAAAATGTATTCATTCATTTTCTTTTCGGCTTAGTCCCTTTATTAATCAGGAGTCGACACGGCGGAATATACCACCGTCGAAATGTATATTAGCTATAGTTTTTAATGGCCATATATAAACACACACACACACACACATACACACACACAAACACACACACACATACTATATTTTAATATTTTTACACATTTTTTTATTTCAAAGACTAAAAAGAGGAAAGAAATAATAATAAAATAATAACAATTATTTATACATATTGCATATTTATATATTTTAACAAACATATTTTTATTCCAAAATTCAAAAATTCAAAGTATATAGCAGAAATGGCTGTTTACATATTGTATATATGTACATATGTGTCGAAATACATATTAGCTATAGTTACCTTACTATATATAAACACACAAACACACACATATAGTATATATATATATATATATATATATATATATATATATATATATATATATATATATATATATATATATATATATATATTATTTCTAAGACCGAACAGCAAAAATGATAGATAGATAGATAGATAGATAGATAGATAGATAGATAGATAGATAGATAGATAGATAGATAGATAGATAGATAGATAGATAGATAGATAGATAGATAGATAGATAGATAGATAGATAGATAGATAGATAGATAGATAGATTATTAGCCCCCTTTTTTTTCTTTCTTTTTTAATTAATTCCTAAATTATAATTAACAGAGCAAGGAAATGTTCACAGTATGTGTGATAACATTTTTTCTTTTGGAGAAAGTCTTATTTGGGCTAGAATAAAAGCATTTTTTAATTTTGTTAAACACCAATTTAAGGACAAAATAATTAGCCCCTTTAAGCTATATATTTTTTTAAAACAAACCATCATTATACAATAACTTGCCTAATTACCCTAACCTGATTAGTTAACCTAATTAACCTTTAAATGTCACTTTAAGCTGTATAGAAGTGTCTTGAAGAATATCTAGTCAAATAATATTTACTGTCATGGCAAAGATAAAATAAATCAGTAATTAGAGATAAGTTACTAAAACTATTATGTTTAGAAATGTGTTGAAAAAAATTTTCTTTCTGTTAAACAGAAACTGGGGAAAAAATTAAACAGGGGCTAATAATTCTGACTTCAACTGTATTTATATATAAATATATACACACACTGCATATTTTACTATTTTAAAAGGTTGAAAAAATATACATAAATCAAATATGGGTCTACATGTCATATACATATACATGTAATTTGCATTTATTTCCATAGATCAAATTTGTACAAAGAGATGGCTGCCAAAGAGGTGCAGAAATCGGTTCATTCAGAATAATCTGTGGATGAAATACTAAATTACCATAAAAAGTGTTGATTTTAAAGAACTCTGTGACTTTGGCAAGATTTCCAAAATCCCCCAATCAAAAGTCAGCTGCCACAGCCTTTTAGACTCCTTGCATATGTTTTATGATTTAGGGATTTAGTCTCTCTTTTTTTAAGCACCAAAATTAGCTCAGCTCTGCTCCAACAGCAGACTGTCACATGCCACGTGATTCACTCTGCATTCTGACGTAGCAAAAGCAGTGACTAGAGCGAGAGAGAGAAAGAGAGAGAGAGAGGAGAATAAATAGAAAATCACGCATGCAGAATCACGGCACGCTCTTGTCTCTCAAATGCCAAACTGCCATTCAATAAACACAACTACGCAAACCGGCTCAGACTAGATCCGTATATACCAGACCATAAGTGAATGTTCCCCTTATTTACTAGCTTTACAACAATCTGTCACTGTTTGACCATACGTGTGCAATATTAACCAGTGATTCCTATCCACGGGTGTGTGTATACTTCAGGGAGTATATAGTAATATCAATGAAACCCATGATAATGTGATAGGAACATATTTCTGGTTCATTTTGATAAAGGGATTTTTTTAAAGCCACAGTGATGTGTTTTGGGAATCACCAAAGCTGACAAATCTAGGACAGTCTTGTGAGATTTTTTTTTTTAGCGAAAGGCACTTCATTTGATGTGTCATTGCTGATTTTGAAGATGACATGCAAATCATGACGCAATATGGTTGAACCAAATTGTGGCCATCAATGAATGTTCACGAATAAAAGTCTCTTTTACTTTATTCTTCATATTCAATTTAACATACAGTTGAAGTCAAAATGATTAGACCTCCTTTCTTTTTTCAAAAATTTACAAATATTGTTTAACAAAGCAAGGAATTTTTAATAGTATTGTCTATATTTTTTTTTCTATTGAAAGACTTATTTTTATTTTGGTTAGAATTAAAGCAGTTTTAATAATATCAACAATGAAAAACATTTTATCAAATATCTATCTATATATATATATATACACACACACGCACACACACACACACACACACAAGCCACTTTATTAGGTACAACTGCTCGTTAACGCAAATTTCTAATCAGCCAATCACATGGCAGCAACTGAATGAATTTAGGCATGTAGACATGGTCAAGAAGATCTGCTGCAGTTCAAACCGAGTATCAGAATGGGGAAGAAAGAGGATTTAAGTGACTTTAAATGTGGCATGGTTGCTGGTGCCAGACGGGCTGGTCTGAGTATTTCAGAAACTGCTGATTTACTAGGATTTTCACGCACAACCATCTCTTAGGTTTACAGAGAATGGTCCGAAAAAGAGAAAATAACCAGTGAGCGACAGTTCTGTGGGAGCAAATGCCTTGTTCATGTCAGAGGAGAATGGCCAGACTGGTTTGAGTTGATAGAAAGGCAACAGTAGCTTAAAGTACATTACAACCGAGGTCTGCAGTACAGCATCTCTGAACGCACAACACGTCCAACCTTGAGGCAGATGGGCTACAGCAGCAGAAGACCACACCGGGTGCCACTCCTGTCAGCTAAGAACAGGAAACTGAGGCTACAATTCACACAGACTCACCAAAACTGGACAATAGAAGATTGGAGAAATGTTGCCTGGTCTGGCGAGTCTCGATTTCTGCTGCGACATTTGGATGGTAGGGTCAGAATTTGCCGTCAACAACATGCTAGCATGGAACATTTTTGCCTTATCAACGGTCCAGGCTGGTGGTGTAATGGTGTGGTGGATATTTTCTTGGAACACTTTGGGTCCATTACTACCAATTGAGCATCGTGTCAATGCCACAGCCTACCTGAGTATTGTTGCTGACCATGTCCATCCTTTTATGACCACAGTGTACCCATCATCTGATGGCTACTTCCAGCAGGATTACGCACCATGTCATAAATTGTGAATTATCTCAGACTGGTTTCTTGAACATGACAATGAGTTCAATGTACTCAAATGGCCTCCAAAGCCACCAGAACTCAATCCAATAGATCACCCTTGGGATGTGGTGGAGCTAGAAATTCACATCATGGATGTGCGGCCGAAAAATCTGCAGTAACTACGTAATGCTATCATGTCAATATGGACCAAAATCTCTAAAGAATATTTCCAGTACCTTGTTGAATCTATGCCACGAAGGATGGGGTTCAACACAGTGTAAGGTGTACCTAATTAAGTGGCCGGTGAGTGTTTTATGTACTGTCATTATGACAAAGATAAAGTAAATCAGTTATTAGAAATGAGTTATTAAAACTATTGTCTTCAGAAAAGTCTTCTCTCCACTAAATACAAATTGGGGAAGAATATATGCAGGGGGGCTAATAATACCTTTAACTATGTGTCCAAATGAATAAATATTAGTACAAATGTTGTTCACTGTTTTATTTAAATGATTGCTTTCTAATAACCAAAAGCCACCTCTGTCAATCAGTCTTTACATTTACTGAAAGAAAAAAAGGCCTGTTAGTTTCATTCTAGAAGGAAAACTGTTCTAATTAAAAACTCTCTTGAGTTTCTGCTAAAAATATTGCTAAGGTCACTTAAAAATGACCTTCTTTGATTTGTGTTCTCATTTTAGCTTGACTCTTAAACAGCAGATCTATCTATCTATCTATCTATCTATCTATCTATCTATCTATCTATCTATCTATCTATCTATCTATCTATCTGTCTGTCTGTCTGTCTGTCTGTCTGTCTGTCTGTCTGTCTGTCTGTCTGTCTGTCTGTCTGTCTGTCTATCTATCTATCTATCTATCTATCTATCTATCTATCTGTCTGTCTGTCTGTCTGTCTATCTATCTATCTATCTATCTATCTATCTATCTATTTGTCTGTCTGTCTGTCTGTCTGTCTGTCTGTCTGTCTGTCTGTCTGTCTGTCTATCTATCTATCTATCTATCTATCTATCTATCTATCTATCTATCTATCTATCTATCTATCTATCTATCTATCTATCTATTTGTCTGTCTGTCTGTCTGTCTGTCTGTCTGTCTGTCTGTCTGTCTGTCTTTCTGTCTTTCTGTCTGTCTGTCTGTCTGTCTGTCTATCTATCTATCTATCCCAATAGCAAAGAATTCTGGCCAAGGTTTGGCATGAGGCTGGCACAGCAGGTATTCGTCCGGCACTGGCATACAGCACGTGGGCCAAACATGGCCCAGGTTTGGCCGAGGTGGCACCATCTTACAGACGGCACTCAAGACTTGGCCCATATCTCAAATGTAGTATTTTGCCTGTCTGGCCTATCTTGACCCACTTTTAAAATACATTTGAATTATTTTTGAGAAAAGTAAAAACTCCATCAATCAGGTCGCTTCAAGAAAAAGCACAGCCATAAAGCGAAATGCTTCATGGTTTATAAAATAACATTGCAGTCGTGACACACCAACACATCTGGCCCATTTCAGGCCCAGTTATGGGTTATTAACTTGGCTGAGACTTGACCCAAATATGGTCCACATTTGCCTCTTGTATGGAAGCAAAACTTGGTCCAGTCATGTACCGTATTTCACTGCACATCCATCCATCCATCCATCCATCCATCCATCCATCCATCCATCCATCCATCTATCGTTTGTCTGTCTGTCTGTCTGTCTGTCTGTCTGTCTTTCTGTCTGTCTATCTATCCATCTATCTACCTACCTACCTACCTACCTACCTACCTACCTACCTATCTATCTATCTATCTATCTATCTATCTATCTATCTATCTATCTATCTATCTATCTATCTATCTATCTATCTATCTATCTATACCTACCTACCTACCTATATACCTATCCATCCATCCATCCATCCACCCACCCACCCACCCATCCACCCAGCCAGCCAGCCAGCCAGCCAGCCAGCCACCCACCCACCCATCCATCCATCCATCCATCCATCCATCCATCCATCCATCCATCCATCCATCCATCCATCCATCCATCCATCCATCCATCCATCCATCCATCCATCCATCCATCCATCCATCCATCCATCCATCTATCTATCTATCTATCTATCTATCTATCTATCTATCTATCTATCTATCTATCTATCTATCTATCTATCTATCTATCTACCTACCTATCTATCTACCTATCCATCCAACCATCCATCCATCCATCCATCCATCCATCCTGCCATCCATCCTATCTATCTAATTAAAATCATTGCACAAAGATAACAACGTAGAGTATTAATAGATACAATGTGCCAAAGTAAAACTCCAGTAGCAATAGTGTTTCCCTTTCAGCTCTGAAATGTAATGCTGTGTCAGTAGCTGATGCAACGAGAACTCCAATTTAGTCAGTTCATTGTTCAGTTATTATGCACTATGTTAGACACCAATGTGTCTGTATAAGCCAGGTGTACTATGGTACTCTGCTCTACAAGATGAAGAAAGCATCACATTCAGTATTACCACATAGTCAAAACTCAGACTGATAGGTCTGGGAAATTTGGCGGCTTTATATGATCAAGCACCGCCCACTATGTTGTTTGACTGACAGGTTAACCAACCAATCGTGTTTAGTTTAGTGTCGCGCCATGTTAAGGGGTCTACAAAATAAATATGTGCACATCATTCATTCGTGAACGTCTTTCAAAGTTTACAACAACAGCTAATCAATATCCTTATTGATCCGTTGACAAAATATATAGGAAATCAGTAGGGCATGTATGTACTGAATTATTGAATGTTGCACTTGATGTGATCATGTCATAGGATTTGATGTAGGCATCTCACAGTGCAAGTCCTCAAGCATTCCCTAAGCTAAATAATAGTATAGAAAGTGATTCTGCAGAATGCTTTGTAGATGGTAACTTTGGTGTGTGTGTGGAGCTTCTTTTTGTGTCCTGCTGTTTGGTGGAGGCCGCAGAGGCTTGTTTCATCAGGTTAAGAATTCCTTGATCAATATTGCAGTGTTATGATATTGTGGGTTGCTGCCCAGGTATCTAACAGTATCTAACTATTGTAAGTATTTGCTTTTCTATGGTGAAAACAGATATAATGAGACCTCAATTAGCATACCACCTAAGTCTTCAGCCCTATTCAGACTATTTTTCCAAGCGACATTTCATTAATATATTCATTCATTTTCCTTCAGCTTAGTCCCCTATTTATCAGGGGTCGCCACAGCGGAATGAACTGCCAACTATTCCAGCATATGTTTTGCGTAGAAGATGCCTTACCATAAACCATACACTATGGCCAATGTTGTTTACCCAGTTCACCTACTATAGCGCATGTCTTTGCACTGTGGGAGAAACTCCACACAGAAATGCCAACTGAACCAACCGGGACTCAAACCTTTTTGCTATGTGAGGACAGTGCTAACCACTGAGCCACCGTGCCAACATAAATGTACTCCAAACGATATTTGAGTTACAGTTATTTTCAGTCGAAGTCTGTGTCTGTGTTTTCAGCCGATGTCCCGGACGAGCCCCCATATGTTACAACCGGCTCAAAGTTGCAACGTTAGAGAGACAATACAGACCCGGTAAATTGAAAAGAGAAATGATTTACTAACCCAAACATAACTAACAAAAATATTTAAAGCAATTAAAGTCAGTATAAATGGAAGTCAGTAGTGAAAAGCATGTGTATGGTTGTGAACTGATGATCCAAAACAAACTAAAATAAATCAAAACGCCAGGCAGAGACGTCCGGCTAATCGAGCTCTCCCTCAGAATGAATGTTGAATTCTTTATAGGCACCACAATAGATCTGTCACGATTACCAGCAATCGTAACACCCTAGATTGCTGGATTCACTGGATTGCGCACAATCACTTATAGACTACAAATCTGTCATTGTTGGACTACATTTTCATACATGCACTCTGCTCACACACACATGCTTCCTCATTTTGACTGGTTACATACTCACCACCGGAGGATTGTCAAAGACTGATTACACACACTATTTAAGCAGCACACACACTCACTCCTATTGCCTATTGAGTCTTGTTTACGTCAGTGACACTACAACGCATTCCCTTTGTCTTGTTTTTCTGAGTTTACCCTAGCCTTGTTTTGTTTATTCAGTTATCCCTGTCTGCCGCCTGCCTTCCGACCTCTCACCAGTTATTCCGACCATGATTCTGGATTGTCTTTATACATCTGTTTGCACCCGTGTTGACCATTGCTTACCTGGCTGCCCAATAAACCTGCATGTGGATCCGAACTCACTCCCCTGGTTACAAGACCGGTCAGACAGCCGTTGTAGATAACCATACCATTTCAAAATTCATCTACACTAAGGGTGCTTTCACATCTGTAGTTCGCTTCATTTGGTCCGGACCAAGGGTAATAAATGATACATTGTTGCATCTTCTGCCGTCTTTGGGTTGTTTTCACACCACACTGCTGGCTTTGGTCCGAACCAGTGTATTAAATACAGTCTTGTATTAATATTTTCGGTTTTAATACTCCTGCATATAATTTTTAACTGTACCTAAGCTAAACATCCTCTTATACTGTTCAAGTTTGGACTTTTTGAAAAGCTTACTCGCTGTACAAATCGATCGTTGACATTTTATTTTAATATGAGTACAACATATTAACGTTTTAAGAGGCTTTAACATTTTTCTCCCAATTTACATAAAATTTGCCTATGGAAATTATTCTGCCTCAGACAAAGACCCATAAATTTACTATTCCAGGAAGTTAGCTTCTAATTGGTCAACTTTTCATGGAGGGTGGATCCGAACCCATAAGTTAGGACCAAGCTAAACTCTCTTCTCTCTTCGCACTCTCTCTTTTCAAACTCTCCTGGGACCTCCCTTGGCTCTCTCTGCTCTGAAACACGCTGCCTGGGAGCTCCCCCTATTGCACCGCCCAGAATCCTCTTTGCCCTCGTCAGCTTGAAACTACAACCTCGTGACGAACAAAGAGCAACATCAACCACGTGCTCAATAACGGAAGCTCGGACATCACAAACAGACCACAAGTATCACCTTTCTCCCAACATCTTAACTAGTGTGAACTAAAATACAACCCTAAAGAGACAATAGAGGGGTTATATTAAATTTGATTACGTTTGGTTGCTTGGTTTGTTCTCACCTGCCCAAACGAACCGTACCAAAAGGGGAAACGAACTCTAGTGCGATTCAATCAAACTAAATAAGGCAGGTGTGAAAGCACCCTCAAATGATACACCAGCATTTCAGCATTTTCACTCTAAAGTTACTGAAGTAGTGTGGGTCAAAATGTATGTTTTCAAATGAAAATGCTTCTTTAGTGTAGATTTAGTATTTAGGAGGAGGGAATCAGATCCGAAGCTAGTAAGCTGAAGGCCTTAAGACCGTTCCCAACGACATTATGAGTGCATTATGTTCTTTGTAATATTGGGATAATATCACTGATTTTATCTCATTTGTCAGAAGAGCCACTCCATTACATGCCCTCATGAAAGAAAGACATGAAGGCCATGGAAATGGTGTGCGGAGTGCCAGCATGTTTTTGAGGAGTTAAGTGAGGCTCTGCAAAAAGCTTCCATTTCCGTGCTACCAGACTTCATTTAACCCCTTTGAAGTGCAAATATGTGCAAGCAACATGAGGTTGAGGGCTGTATCATTGCAACTGTCAGAGAAGGGAGATTCAATGTGAATGCTTAATTTGCTTGTCATGTTTACTGCAAGGAGCTGAAACATCATAATTTGGCCGAAAAGGAGCATCTATCCATATTATTTAGATACTTACCAACATTATTGTCAATACCAATATTATTGAGATACTTACCAAAACCAACATTTTGAGATACTTACTGACCATGTGTCTGCGACCAGGATGTTTAAAGTCCCCCTGAAGTGAACTAATTTCAAGAGGAGCACGTGCTTATTCTGCGGCTGGTCCCACATTAGCTAATGCATGATCCACCAATCAGATGATTCCAGAGTATCTTACCTTAGCCATCTTCAATTTGAAGAATCCCCCCTTCCACCCCTACTTCTTCCCTTTTCTTTGACAAGGCAGCACGGAGGCCCAGTGGTTAGCATCATTGTCTCACAGCAAGAATGTCACTGGTTTAAGTCTTTACTTGGCCATGTTGGCATTTCTGTGCGGAATTTACTTGTTCTCCCCGTGTTTGCGTGGGCTTTCCCTCGGCTCTTTGGTTTCCTCACAGAGCGTGTTGGAGAGGATCTGCAAGGAGGAATGGCAGATGATTCCCAAATCCAGATGTAAAAAACGTGTTGCATCTTTCCAAAAAAGACTTATGGCTGCATTCGATCAAAAGTGTTTCTACTAAATACTGAGCAAAGGGTCTGAATACTTAGGACCATATGATATTTCAGTTTTTCTTTTTTAATAAATCTCCAAAAATGTCAACAATTCTGTCTTTTTCTGTCAAAATGGGGTGCTGTTTGTACATTAATGAGGGGGAAAAAATACCTTAAATGTTTATAGCAAATGGCTGCAATATAGTAAAGAGTAAAACATTTAAGGGCGTCTGAATACTTTCTGTACCCACTGTATACTTTCAATACTATATATGTGTGATGGGCATGTAACATTAGTTCAATGGTCCGCCTGCCATGCACCAGGCTCCACAGTTTGACATTTACCTATCAGCTGGGAGAAAACTAAAAAGAGCCAAAGGGATGATCAAAACACTTCAGCCATTCTAGGATGCTTCTAGGCTTATCCAGGCAAATCCAAAGCACATCCATTATGTCATATACAGTATAACAACTTCCTGTTACGATGCATCCGAAACAAGCATGAGTCTCAGGCAATACTCTATGCATTTCGCTCACAACAAATATTTAATTGGACACTTGGGTCATATAAAACTGTGTGGAGACTACTTAATGGTGTGCCAGAAATGCATTAGGATGTGTGGAATCTCTGTAAATTATGCCAAGTCTGCTAAAAATCGAAGCCTATTCGCTGGTGATAGCCTAGTGGGCAATGTGCCGACATATAGTGCAATTTCACTGCAGGCGTCCCGCCTCTTGGACCTTTCTGATGCCAGCCCCCCCCCCTCTTCCACTCCAACTTTGTTTCCAGTAAATATACTGTCCTATTATAATAAAGGCAAACATTTGCAATTGCCTTGATTTTCAGTGTGAACCATCAACATTGAGATGTGAATGGCTAAATTCTAATTCTAAGATAATCAAACTCATACTTAACACACTAGAGGACAAGAAGGAACTGAATGGCGAATGATTAATAATATGCACTATAAAAGTGCATATTAAAGGAGACCTATTATGCGAAATCACTTTTATAAGGGTTCGTGTAGCAACAATGTGCTAATATTGCCAGCCTCCAATGACATAAATGTAAAAACTCAACTTTTTATAATCACACTTGATGAGCGGCAGAAACACTTTGCTTGACATTCTCCCTTTGTACATCTCATCAGAGGGGGAAACCCCCACACATTAGTAGCAATCTAGTAAGTAAGTATTGTGTATTTATATAGCACATTTATCGTGTATGGCCGTACACCCAAAGCGCTTCACAATCATAAGGGGGGTTTCTCCACACCACCACCAGTGTGCAGCATCCACTTCTATGATGCAACAGCAGCCACAGGACAATGGCGCCAGCATTTGTTGAGAGACAGTGATAGAGACAACTCGATGGACGGGGATGATTGGTAGGCCATGATTGGTAAGGGCCGGTGGAGGGAATTTGGCCAGGACACCAGGGTTACACCCCTACTCTTTACGAGAATTGCCATGGGATTTTTAATGACCACAGTGAGTTAGGACCTCTGTTTAACATCCTATCCGAAAGACGGCACTCACTGACAGTATAGTGTCCCCTTCACGATACTGGGGGCATTAGGACTCACACAGACCACAAGTTGAGCAACACCTGCTGGCCTCACTTAAACCATTTCCAAAGCAACCAAGTTATTCCATGTGGTCACCCATCCAGGTACTGACCAGGCTCAGCCCTGCTTGGCTTCAGTGAGTAACAGGTCTTGGGCTGCAGAGTTTTCACTTGATAAAGATAATGTCAGCAACTTAGAGATTTATAAACATGGAGGCCTTGTTGCACAAACGAACTGCAATCACTCAGGACTTGACCTGGACTTGGACCGCAATGACTTAAGACACGACTTTGACTTGGACTGCAGTGGCTCGAAACTTGACCTGGATTTGGACCATAATGACTCAGGACTTGACCTGGACTTGGACCGCAATAACTTAAGACAAGACTTTGACTTGGACTGCAGTGACTCGAGACTTGACCTGGACCTGCACTGTAGTGACTCAAGACTTCACTTGGACCTCAGTGACTCAAGACTTGATCTGGACCATAGTGACTCAAGAATTGACCTGGACTTAGACCGCAGTGACTCAAGACTTGACCTGAAATTGGACTGCCATCTTCCGAGATATTTTCAGTTTTTCACAGAGATAACTTTAATCCTGTCTTCAATCTGCCACTACAGTAATGCACAGGTGTTTGTAGCCCCGTCTCCTTTAGAAAAAGTGCACAGTCTCATTTTAATTGAAAGCGATAGACACTAAAAAAGGCACAATTTGGATCAAAGCCTAAAGGGTGCAGTTTAAAATAGTTCTGAAAAATATGTCTGGGGTATTTTTTGTTGAAACTTCACAGACACAATCTAGGGACATCAGAGCCTTATTTTGCATCTCCTCAAAAAGGGCATGCTAGGTCCTCATTAAATGTCAAAATACTATTGATTTTTGATTCATGTAAAAGTCATTGCGTTTCATATTAATCAAGCAGCATCATTTCTGAACAATGTGTGTAAATAATAACAAATGACATTTGTTTATTTTAACTTTGACCTTTTCCATCTTTGCCTTTGCTGCCAAAGAGAAAGTAATGGTGTTTTGTGACAGTCTCTCTGTTAATGATGCAGTTCATGTAGTCCATCTGGCTGTAATGAAAAGCAGTGGGCGTTGCACTGGTCATGGTAGATTAGTGCATGAGGTCAGTATTCACACAGAATGAAATGAGATGCACTGAATGATGGAAGAGGCTGTTTCCTCAGAACACTGCAGTGTCAGTACCTGGCTTGACCTGGCCAGTTTGGGCACCAGTCCCACTCTATTCTGCTCTCCCAGCTTCTCTACAGGCCCTAACACAGTCAAACTGTCTCGTAAATCTGTCAAAAACGAGCACTGTTTATGTATAATGGCGTCTTTGATTTGATCCACTTCGTCTCGTTGCACAGAGTACTTTATGACAAACAAAGTGCGGAATTCAAAGAGACAGAATAAATAGACAGATCGTGGTCTTCTTTTTAATGTGTGTCTCCGAATGACTGTCAAACCATCAAGCTGAGCCACTCACATACTGAAGAAACTGTGATTTCCTTTCTTTTTACAAGATCTCAGGATTGGACTGAACTAATATTTTCTCATTCTTTTTCTCTTTAAAGGGACATGCAGAACTTGACTAACTTTTCAGAAATTTTATTTCTGGTGTGTGGTTGAACATCACTTAAGGCAATGTTAGCGTTTGTTATCTTTAATTGTAGGGAACAACATGGCTTATGTTGAGCCTTTTCCCACTATTTGCATCTTCTGGGAGGGCAGCATCACTGGTGGTGATGTAGCATAGGATTGTGGTAAGATTATTGGGAAATCTATTGGGTAAACTTGAGTCAATAACTTGTCACTCGACTCAGACTCGAGTACAGAATGTGATGACTTGCAACATAATTAAAGAGAACTCAAGACTTGACTTGGATTGCAGTGACTCGAGACTTGACCTGGACTTGGTCCGTAGTGACTAGAGACTTGTCCTGTCCTTAGACTGAAATGACTCGAGACTTGACCTGGACTTAAACTATAGTGATTTGAGACTTGACCTGGAACTAGACTATATTAACGCGAAACTTGACCTGGATTTGGACCGTAGTGACTCAGGACTTGACTTGGACCGCAATGACTTAAGACACGACTTTGACTTGGACTGCAGTGACTCGAGACTTTACCCAGATTTTGACCATAGTGACTCAGGACTTGACCTGGACTTGGACTGCAATGACTTAAGACACGACTTTGACTTGGACTGCAGTGACTCGAGACTTGACCTGGATTTGGACCGTAGTGACTCAGGACTTGACCTGGACTTGGACCGCAATGACTTAAGACACGACTTTGACTTGGACTGCAGTGACTCGAGACTTGACCTGGATTTGGAACGTAGTGACTCAGGACTTGACTTAGACCTGGACCGCAATGACTTAAGACACAACTTTGACTTGGACCTCAGTGACTCAAGACTTGACCTGGTCCATAGTGACTCAAGAGTTGACCTGGACTTAGACTGCAGTGATTCGAGACTTGACCTGAACTTGGACCACAATGACTTGAGACATGACCTGGACCTGGACTATATTGACTTGAGACTTGACCTGGATTTAGAATATAGTTACTTGAGACTTAACCTGGACTTGCACCGAAGTGACTCAAGATTTGACCTGAACTTGAACCATAGTTCCTCAGGACTTGACCTTGATTTGGACCGTTGTGACTCAGGACTTGACCTAGACTTGGACCGCAATGACTTAAGACACAACTTTGACTTGGACCGCAGTGACTCGAGACTTGACCCGGACTTGCACTGTGGTGACTCGAGACTTCACTTGGACCTCAGTGACTCAAGACTTGACCTGGACCATAGTGACTCAAGAGTCGACCTGGACTTAGAGTGCAGTGACTCGAGACTTAACCTGGACTTGGACCACAGTGACTTGAGACATGACCTGGACCTGGACTATATTGACTCAAGATTTGACCTGGATTTAGTAAATAGTTATTTGAGACTTAACCTGGACTTGCAGTGTAGTGACTAAAGATTCGACCTGGACTTGGACCACAGTGACTCGAGACTTGACCTGGACCTGCACTGTAGTGACTCAAGGCTTAACCTGGACTTGGACCTCAGTGACTTGAGACTTGACTAGACTTGTGTCTCTGAACTTGTGTCGCTGCCCTGTGTCACAGAAAGACTTGATCAGAAAAGTTTCTGCAGCTGCTCATGCAGCACAACTCACAGAAGGCATAGATGTGAATCAAGAATGATCACTGCTGCTCTTGTCCTGATTTCATGATCACTGTGAATGCTGCTGATAAACATTGTCAAACATTAACATTAAACATTTGCTTTGTAAGACCATTTTGAATTTAATTTTAGACCTTTAAAATGTTGTGGTTGGCTCCATAAACTAAACTAATTTGTGATCAGCTCAGAAGTGAAACAATTCACTGCTGAAATTCCCACCTCCAACTGTGTCCATTATACCAAATTTTTAATTCATATTCTTTTTGGCTTAGTCCCTTTATTAATCTGGGGTCACCACAGAGGAATGGCCAACTTATCCAGCATATTTTCAAACTAATTCAAGATGGTGGACGGAAAGTCATGTCAATTAGGGAATAAATGATATTAAAATTGTGAAATTTATTTCACGTTCCTACTGTATTTTCAGCTGCCGTTCTTTTAACATAAATTTTACAATTTTTAAAAGTTTAATATTCAGCATTTGATTGATTGATTGATTGATTGATTGATTGATTGAAATAAATCCTATAAATCCTACTGTTTGTTTTACATTCACAGTGGAGGGACAATAAAATCGTAATTGCCAACCAATTAAAGTAGCACCAAATCCTAATGATCTCACTGTGTGAATTAATGGGCTCTCTTCGCCAGCTGGGTTCGCCGCCTATGGAGACTTGAGGCTGCCCTGGACAAGCATGTGATCCCTGGAGTGACAGCAGTTACACTGACACTTCCTGCCTGTGCGTGGGAGGTGACTGTAAATACTCAGCAGGACAATTTTCCAATAGCCATGCAAGCATGTCTGCACATTAACGATTACCTGCTTATTCTACTGGTGCAGATCGGGCAGAGAGAGAGGGAGAGAGAGAGAGATTGTTAAATGTACAGTTTATTCTGATCTATGTCTGTATTGATTTGTATAAATAATATGATAAGTTGAATAATAATATAATATATTGAATATTAATGTGATATATTGAATAATATGATGTATTGTTACAATTTTATTTAATTATTATATATAAATATCACCTCTTTTTATTTTATATGTATGTTACTTTTTATGTAAACTTTATGACTGCTTTGGCAATACATTTGTAACATTTGTCATGCCAATAAAGCAATTATTAAATTGAATTGAACTTTATTTTGCCTTTTAAAAAGGGAATCAAAACACAATCAGTACAAGATCATTGAAAAAATTACTTTTTTTTTAATAATTCAGAAAAAGATAAGTTCTCTCCTATAACAGTACACATCTTTCCATCTGAATCCCAAATATCTTTAAAACTTTTAATATTGTCCATCAATCTATAATAATTAAATTCTAGCTGTATTCTAGCCCTTATTATACATTTAAAAAACAACAAAACATTTAAATCAATGCTTTGTTCTGTTTTTTTTTCTTTCTTGTTATGTAAATTGTTATTTTCGCTTGTCCTACCAAATTATTTAACATTTTACAAACATTCTTCCTTTTTTCCCCAATTTTCACTCCAAAAATGAAACAAACATCAGAGAAGATTTCTCCAAACAATTCAAACAATTCCTTTAAAAACTCAAACAATGAAAATAATCGTTCACATTTAAGAAAACAATGAAAAATTGTCTCTCTACAATTAAAAAGGACATAAATCTGTAACATCAGAGTTTAAAATAGACACAAAAGCATTTACAGGAACAATGCCATGGAGTATTCTCCATTTAATATCTCCAACCCGGTGGCTTATAAATTGCTTCCCATACTGGCATTTTTTCATCTTTAACTTTCTCTTTTCTCCGAGAGAGAGAGAGAGAGAGATTAAAAAGGGAATTGAATGTCCTCCAATTGCAGCTACAGTTGAAGTCAAAATCATTAGCCTCCTTTATTTTCAAATATTTCCCAAATGATGTTTAACATACCAAGAATTTTTTTTTTTACTGTATCTACTGTATTTTCCTGTTTTTATGTTGGTTGGAATAAATGCAGTTTTAAATTTGTTTTAAAACCATTTTAAGCTCAATATTAATTGCCCTCTTAAGCATTATTGTTTTGATTGTCTACAGGACAAACATTATACTCTCACCAACCACTTTATTAGGTACAACTGTCCAACTGCTCGTTAACACAAATTTCTAATCAGCCAATCACATGGCAGCTACTCAATGCATTTAGGCATATAGACATGGTCAAGACAATCTGCAGCAGTTTAACCCGAGCATCAGAATGGGGAAGAAAGCTGATTTTTTTGACTTTGAACATGGCATGGTTGTTTGCGCCAGACGGGCTGGTCTGAGTATTTCAGAAACTGCTGATATACTTGGACTTTCACGCACAACCATTTCAAGGGTTTACAGAGAATGGTCTGAAAAAGAGGAAATATCCATTGAGCGGCAGTTCTGTGGGAGCAAATGCCTTGTTAATGCCAGAGTTCAGAGGAGAATGGCCAGACTGGTTTCAGCTGATAGTAAGGCAACAGTAACTCAAATAACCACTCAATGCAACCGAGGTCTGCAGAAGAGCATCTCTGAACACACAACACGTTCAACCTTGAGGCAGATGGACTACAGCAGCAGAAGACCACACCGGGTGCCCTTCGTGTCAGCTAAGAACAGGAAACTGAGACTATGATTCGCAGAGGCCCATTAAAACTGGAAAATGTGGAAAATTTTCTCGGCACACTTTTGGACAATTATTACCAATTGAGCATCGTGTCAACGCCACAACCTCTCTGAGTATTGTTTCTGACCATGTGCATGCCTTTATGACCACAGTGTCTTCATCTTCTGATGGCTACGTCCAGCAGGATTACGCACCATGTCATAAAGCGCAAATCATCTCAGACTGTTTTCTTGAACATGACAATGAGTTCACTGTACTCAAATGGCCTCCACAGTCACCAGATCTCAATATAATAGAGCACCTTTGGGATGTGGTGTAACGGGAGATTCGCATCATGGATGTGCAGCCGACAAATCTGCAGCAACTGTGTGATGCTATCATGTCAATATGGAGCAAAATCTCTGAGGATTATTTCCAGTACCTTGTTGAATCTATGCCACGAAGGATTAAGACAGTTCTGAAGGCAAAAGTAGGTCCAACACGGTATTAGTAAGGTGTACCTAATAAAATAACCGGTGAGTGAACAACAACTTACCTAATAACCCTAACTTGTCTAATTATCCAGCCTGATCTCACGACAAAATGTAAGTATTTTACGTTTTGGCAGTTTAGTGGCTAATTCGTACGAATTCGTACGAGTTCAGTCGTAAGAAAATGTACGATTTTAAAAAGGAGGCGTGGCACCTAACCCCACCCCTAAACCCAACCATCATTGGGGGATACGCAAATCGTACTAAAATGTACGAATTAGATCGTACGAATTTGTACGAATTAGCCACTAAATGAAAAAGTTACGAATTGCCGTGAGATTGTGTTACATTATCCTAGTTAAGTCTTTAAATTGCATTTTAGCCTGAATACTAGAGTCTTGAAAAATATCTGGTCAAATATTATGTGCTGTCATTATGGTAAAGATAAAAAAAATCAGTTATTAGAAAAGACTTATTAAAACTATTATTTCGTTAAACAGACATTTAGGGAAAAATATTAACAGAAGGCTAATAATTCTGACTTCAACGGCATGTTTGTTCTCTGGCAGAGGATCGCTTGCCAGATCATCCAGGCTGTTAGGCAGCAGTAGTAGTTACTGCTAATGGGCTGAAGTGGGCTCTTGGACCGTAGGGTAGATAATGGCCTTGGCACATGGGCTAGTGGGATTGTTAGTTGGTGAAAGTAGCGAGAGCAAGCAGTCAAAATCCCCCCTATTCTCTGAGGACAATGGAGGCGGGTTTTGACCCTCGAACAAGCTTGTATTGGCAGGAGACCACTTATTACTATTGAATGTGTAGGGCCTGACACAAGCACTCAAATGAAAGCTTCAGAAGCAAAGCTTTTTTACAAAGGATTCAAAGTGGAATAAACAAAACTGTGTTTGTCGGCCGGCAGAGGATTAATGCGTGTGCTATAATAGGAGACTTTTGTTAAAATACAATAGGAATGTGTCCTTTTGACAATTATCGTTGTCTAAAATCAAACAATCGTCCTCTTGATTTGTTCGAATGCAGAAAATCTGTTAAAATTCAGTTCAGACAGTAACAAATTTTTCTATTTGTAATATAAACTAAATATTATTAATATAGCTGTTCGGCAACCAGCACCCTAAACCTTTAACTGGCATTGTATCTACCTGGTTTACCTTTTGTCCATACTGGAGGTTAAATACGTAAAATTAGATAAATGATTGAAATAAGTTAATAAATAAACACAAATAATACATTTTTAATAAATAAATGGCTAAAAGTAGTGTCAGGAACACAGTTTAACCAAATAAATGGGTTAATTTTGCACCTAAAAAGGTAAACGCGGGACACGGGAGAACATGCAAACTCTACACAAAAATGTCTTAAACCTGCAACCTTCGTGCTGTGAGGCGACACTGATTTAAAAACAAAGATATTTTTCATATCATTATGTAGTTTAATATAACACTGTTGTCTTTGTCGTTTTTCAAGTAAAAAATCATCTCATCTTAAATTAGCATTAGCTGAATGTCCACAGGCGAAGCAGTGGCGAAGTAGGTAGTGCTGTCGCCTCACAGCAAGAAGGTTGCTGGGTCGCTGGTTTGAGCCTCGGCTCAGTTGGCGTTTCTGTGTGGAGTTTGCATCCAAAGACATGCGGAACAGGTGAATCGGGTAGGCTAAATTGTCCGTATTGTATGAGTGTGTGTGTGAATGTGTGTGTGGATGAACCCAGAGATGGGTTGCGGCTGGAAGGGAATCCCCTGCGTAAAAACTTGCTGGATAAGTTGGCGGTTAATTCCGCTGTGGCGACCCCGGACTAATAAAGGGACTAAGCCGACAAGAAAATGAATGAATGAAAGGATGAATGTCCACAAACATATCCTTGTTATAGAACAACCATATTTAAAAGATAAACAATATAAAGATGCTTATCAAAATCCAAATATTACCATGAGAAGTACTGAAAATAACTGATATACTGTTTATTTTATTAAGCTTTCATAATTATTAGTAAACGCATTACAGTTGAAAACAAATATATTAGCTCTTCTGTAAAATGTATGTATTTATGTATTTGTGTATATATATATATATATATATATATATATATATATATGATGAGGCCTTATATTGGTGGAAGCCATGCGTAGTTCGACAGCCTACCATTCATTCACAACGGCAGCTGACCGTCAGAACAGCAGAAGCCGTTACTAATTCACCAATGTCACTTAAAAGCTAGTATTAGAATGATTCTCTAGCGGAATATCTGAAGTGATGACAAAACAGGTGATTTCATTTTAAGATTATAAGACTGAACAGCATGAGATGCCATCAGTCTAGAAACATTTCCCAGTATTTCTCTGTTGCAATCTCAATAAATAACCCTGGAAAGCTAAAGCAATGCAATCAACTACTAACCCCTTCGGAGCCTGTGTCCATTACAATGGCAGCCCATGGTGTTTGTGGTTGAGGATTTCATCTAATTTAAAGCCTGCAGTCAATAAGAGTGGACGATGGTCAATGCAATCAACTACAAGATTACTGTTGTGTTCGCGATAAGGAACATATGCTGGATAAGTTGGTGGTTCATTCCGCTGTGGCGACCCCAGAATAATAAAGGGACTGAGCTGAAAAGAAAATGAATGAATGAATGAATGAATGAATAAAAGCAGCTTTATTTATTTATTTTTATGCAATTTTTAATCTCAATAATATTAGCCCCCTAAAAAAATCTATATTTATTTAACTTATTTATTTTATTTTGTCTGGCTACAGGTCCGATAACTAGCCTAACTATCCTAACTTGCCTAGTTTAACTTATTGTCCTATAATCAAGCGACTAAACTGTACTTAAAGCTGAACGCTACCATCTTGCAAAGTAACTAGTAAATTATGTACTGTCATCATAGCAAAGACTAAAGAAATAAGTGGTTAAAACTTTTAATATTTAAAAATATGAAAAAAAAAACATTAAACAGCACTAAATTTTTATGCGTTGATTTTCTTTTTGGCTTAGTCGCTTTATTAATCTGGGATCGCCACAGCGGAATGAACCACCATTTAACCCAGTATATGTTTAACGCAGCTGATGCACTTCCGGCTGCAAACAAACACTGGGAAACACAGATACACTTTCATTAATGTCTACGTCTATTAATTTCCACCATTAATCAACGCAATCTCACGGCAATTCGTAACTTTTTGATTTAGTGGCTAATTCGTATGCACTCGTATGATCTAATTTGTACAATTTAGTACGATTTGCTCATCACCCAATGACGGTTGGTGTTAGGGCTGGGGTTAAGTGCCACGCCTTATTTTTAAAATCGTATATTTTCGCGCGACTGAACTTGTACGAATTCGTACAAATTAGCCACTAAACTGACAAAACATAAAATACTTACGTTTCCTGGTGAGATCAGGCTGCGTTAACTGTATTTAAACAACATCAACCCTCTTCTGCTGGAAATAACCTATAAAGTCCTTGAATTATGTCCAGTGCAGAAACAAGAGAATGACAAAGCGCCATATTACAAATTACACACAACACCTCTGGTCCGCAAATCTCAATTATCTCTTATCTCACGCACATCTGTCTGAAATGATGGATGCCACGGACAGATTTGCTCTTTTTGACTATGCCCAAATGCTTAAGATGTAACCCTGATATCAAACAGCAGTGTAATCTGCAGCAGGCATTACAATATTCATGTCTGCAGAACTACCCATTGATCAAAGCCAGCCACCTTATTTATGCTCCTTATTTTTCCCCTTGCATATTTGGACTCCACGATTGGAGTATGCCTGACAGAGGCTATGCTAATGCAGACGAAAGCACCCTTGGGGTTATTTGTGTAAGTGTGACACGAGGACGCGTTTAGCACGAGTGTGTGAGCGCAGTTTCAAATGCTACATGAAAAAATAAGGATATCTTGGCATTACCATGGAAATGCACTGGTGCCGGGCTGGTTCCCATCTGCTCAAGCTAACTTTCTGTCAAACTTCCACCGCCTGTCAACAGCTGTTAGCGCTCGCTGCTAGCCTAGCAGAGCCGCAGGGAGAACGAAAGTATGGTCAACTGTTTGTAAGAGAAATAACACCGAGTAGTGCTATTTATAATTAATTCAAGCATTATCGCACGCATCACGGGATCTGAAATGCCGATTATGCAAAATCTGGATCTCGACACGTGCCTCAGGTCATTCGTTATATGCTGATGATGCTAATGACCTAGATAAATGATCCCGTGGGTGACTGTCAATGTGGCGAGAGGAATTTACTGTAGTGCATTTTGCTTTTGTACTTAACCCTGTTACTGCATGACTTATGATTCCGTTTCTTACAAAAAGAAAACTCTTTACACAGTGTGAGTAAATAAAAAGCCTCATTTCTTCTTCTTGCTTTTACATTAACCCCTTCGGAGCCTGGGTCCATTACAACGGCAGCCCATGGTGTTTGTGGTTGAGGATTTCATCTAATTTAAAGCCTGCAGTCAATAAGAGTGGACGATGGTCATTCAATCAAATGCAGTGGCGGTTCTAGATCAGAGTAACTAGGGGGATCATTGTTAGAGTATTGTAGTTTTGGGGGGCACACTTTTACATACAGTTGAGGTCAGAATTATTAGCCCCCTTGTTTTATTTTTTTTTCATAATTTCTGTGTAACGTAGAGATTTTTTTTTTCTTTTGACATTTAAAGTGACATTTAAAGACTTAACTAGGTTGATTGGGTTAACTAGGCAGGTTAGTTTATTTGGCAAGTTATTGTATAATGGTGGTTTGTTCTGTAGACTATTTAATTTTTTTTTCGCTTAAATAATTTTGTCTATAAAATTGTGTTTAAAAAAATTTTTAAATTGCTTTTATTCTAGCTGAAATAAAACAAATAAGACTTTCTTCAGAAGAAAAAATATCACAGTATTATCAGACATACAGTGAAAGTTTCCTTGCTCTGTCAAACATAATTTAAAAAATATTTAAAAAAGAAAAAATTAAAAGGGGGCTAATAATTCTGATGGTACATCACAAACTACTTAAACAATTATTTTAAGTCTTTTTTTTACAAGTACCACAGTTTGAGAACCACTGTCCTACTACAATACAAAGTTACTTGTCAAGTAAATTAACAGGGTATTTTGAGTTTAAATGATTTAATTAGCTTCTTTATGAAGACTGCAGAGTGATGCATGAATAGTGGTATGCATGAATAGTGGTACGCGAGCTTATTTTCAGTGGTACGTGGAGGAATCACTGAATAATGATAATGATAAAATAAAATAATGATAAAATTTTAATCCTTTGACGCATACGATAACACCAACGTGATCAGGATTGGATCTTCTCATCAGCTGCTATAAATCGATCAGATTGACATAGAACTAGAGAAAGAGGCGCATGGCACTTGTAGATTAAATATGCAATACAGCAGTAGTTCATGCTACAGTTTATTATCTAGTAGAGCGAAACGGTCGTGTATTCCAGGCGTCTCCAGTTGAAAACATCTTACATTTTCAGAATGCTGCACCGCAAGTCACGTGACAATAACCGATCGATCAGCTTCATATTTTGTATGGAATATAATTTCGGTAGACTAATTATCTCAGACAAACACAGAATACCCAAACATTACAGTGATTTGTCATTTTCTCCATAAATAAAACTTGTAACAGAGTGCAGCAATGTTTTGTCAGCTTGACATCCTCTGAGAAAAATGGGTTACCTAGCAATCTACATACAAGTTAATATTTAGAATTGAAAAAGTATTCAAATATTTCTTAAAAATAAAACACCTGAAAAGTCACATGTACATAAGTCTAATGTACAGTTGGTTAATATATAGGAAATTACCTGTTGGTGTTTAAGCTTTCAAAGTCTTTCTGCTTTATTTGATCTAGCAGGGCTCATAAATAAAGCTTCTTCTGAATGAGCCTTTGTCTAACCTGCTAAACTCTTGACCTTCATCAGTTTCCACTCTCTGAAGATGCACCAGAGTGCCAGAAGAAGCTTAAACGTGATTATAGTCCTTGTGTGAAAGGGTGGTAATTATTACCTCTTTAAAGCATCGTTCCCCTTGAGCGCTTAATCTTTATTTATTTATTTATTCTTCATCATGGTGTTCAGTTGTGACCATGAACCACAAAATCGCTTTTATGTTGCATGGTTTGAATTTGTAATTAAGGTAAATACATTGTTGGTGACATGGAGGCTAAGTAGTACTGTCGCCTCACAGCAAGAAGGTCACTGGTTCAAGTCTCGGCTGATTATTATTATTATTATTTTTAATCTAGATTATTCTAGATTAATTTCGGAATTGATCTAGATTATAAAGGCTCATTTAAATTCTGCCGAAGGCATTTAGAATGTGTGCTACCCAAATAATAAGTCTTTGTGAACGGGTTTCTCAAGCCAGGTGGCGCATTAGACCAGGGGCTCATCTCCTGTTTCCAAAATGCATCACAAACCGATTGAGAAACTGATCTACTATGATAATTGGTGATGAAAATAAATGATGTTCAATAAGATGTGCTTGTGTTTACTAACTGTTTATTCAGTTAAACATTAATTTTGAACTGTTGGTCAACATACGCTCAAAACAGCGACTTAATCCGACTAAAGTCATAACTGAACTAAACAGAAATGGAATTAAGACATGTGGATTGTTCATATGTTGATGGTATTATTGAAGTAAACACTGCAATCAAACTATTATCGTCATAGGAATTTTCGCCATATTTTCTGACAAGATCCACATACACATGGCTATCAGTAAAGAACCACACACACACACATACACACACATGTTTGTTTTTGAGAAAAGTGGGGACATTACATAGGTTTCTATTCATTTATGCAGCCCAAATCGAATATTATATTGCCCTCACCCCACCCCACCCCTAAACCCTACCATCACAGGAGACAGTGTACAGCTTTACTCTCTGATTAAACTCATTCTGTAGGATTTATAAGCATTTTGAGAAGTGAGGACGTCAGCAATGTCCTCATATTTCACCTCCTTTTTGTAATACCTGTGTCATACCCATGTCATTATATAGATTTGTGTCCTGATATGTCACAAAAACATGTACACACACACACACACACACACACACACACACACACATATATATATATATATATATATATATATATATATATATATATATATATATATATATATATATATATATATATATATTAGTGCTGGGCCGTTATCAGCGTTAAGCGATCAAGACTCTTATCGCTCGATTAAAAAAATACATCGCTGTTAATCTATTCTCAAATTTGGGTTGGGAGCTGGGTCTATTCTACGCAAGCTATGATGACTTTCCCCTTAATATTTTAGTGCAGAGGTATACCTGACTGGTGAGCCAACTGTCAAAAAAGTGCCTTTCTGAATCAGATCAGCAGGATGCCTGACTTTAACTGCAGTTCGGCCATTCATGAACATTTCATTCATGCCGCTGTGAGAAACTGGGGTATTAGACACAAATAAGGAGTAAGGACTGGTGAGAGTGTTATGGAATTTAATAACACACGCCAAATGGAAAGAAAATTTTTTTTCACATTTCGTGGAAGTCTGTGTGTGTGTGTGTGTGTGTGTGTGTGTGTGCGTGTGCGTGTGTGTGTGTTAGGGCTGTACAATATATAATTTCAGCACTGATAATCAATATCGCAGTGTACAAGTTCAGAATAGTCACATCATAGGGATCTGCAATAGATTTGCTATAGGGATCTGCAATTTAAATTTGGGATTATAGTTGACTAGACATTACATTTAACAATATAGTGGAGTAATTTTAAATTTTTATCTTCGAGTGATTGTTTATTAATGAAAAGATATTTCTGAGGCCTGTGACCGTGTAAGCATTTCAAGAAAAATGAAGCCATTTGAGCACAATAAACTAAACATTTGTACACTAAAGATTTATTGTTCCTTATGTAATTATTTACGCTATGAATAGTGATATCATTATGTTATATAGTGATTATTTGATTAATTTTTCTTAAAAAATCCAAAATCATAATTTTATAAAATGAAAATCATAATCCATTGTTACAAAAAGAGCCATTCAAGTGATCTGGTGAAATTGCATTTATATCGCAATATGTATCACAGCAAAAAGATTTCAATGTCAGTTTTTTCTAGTATCATCCAGCCCTCATTCATATGGAATCTTCTTATTCCTTTACTCAAATAACTATAAGATGTGTTTTGAATTTAACCATAGTGAAGATGTCTTGTAAATTAATCAAGCTCAAGCAAGCCTAAAAATAGTTTCAATGTATTGCTTTAACCTCAGACGTTTATTCAGTCCAAACAGTTTAGTGTTCAAAATCTGAACAGCTATGCAAACAAGTTCTGACCATAGCTAGCGCCTAGCCGAGGCGAGCACTAATCTCTGACAGGCTGGTCCTTAATGCACACTAGGGGGCATTTCACCCTTTGCCATTTAAGTGTGGAGGAAACAGAAAAGAAAATGAGAACAGAGCCAGCCTCAGTGACAGAAATTGTTCAATGTTACCACGTTGGGCTGTTTACGATTAACAATGCATTAGTAGCCTAATGTCAATAGTTTTAGATGAGGGAAAGTGTATAGAAATGTGGTAAAAGCGTTGGGGCATATGTCAAGTCATTTTTATTTCTACAGCACTTTAGACTTTTCTCAACCACTGCACATTATCCATGTTTCCATAACCAAACACATCTTTATTCCGACCATTAGCAGACACTGAAGACAGAGGTTTTCTTTAACCCAAGCTCATTCTGAAAACGTAGTCCCGCGGACGTTCCTGGAGACAGCGGAATACGGCCCGGGGGGTAGTAGCGGCCGTGTTTATTTTTTTCAAGCGAACGCTGCGGGGCGGTGTGACGCCGTTCCCTTTCGTGCTTGCCGGCCGGCCGGCTGACAGCTAACCTCCTTGTGGAGGGCTTCCTGCTGCAACCCGTTTGTCCACTCAGCTCAGCGTGTACGTCGGCAGGCTCGAGATGCAGAGAGAAGTCGACCACGGCGATCGGTTTCGAGTCCGGGAAAGAGCGGTTCCAGCAATCAGGCAAGACAAAAACAGAATCCCAAAAATTAAGTGAACGAGTTTTGTGACAGGGTGAGAATGCGGTGAAATCCGAAAACACGGTAAAAAAAAATTCGGAGCTTTTATTTTTTTGGACGGCTTTTTGTAAACTGTTGCTCGGGTTTAGGGAAGCGAGCCGGTGGGCGGGCGGGTCGGTTGGTAAAATTGGTTGGGTTCAGGGAAGGAGGTGGGCGGGTCGGCCGATTGGCCGGTTGCGCAGTCAATCATCCGGTCAGTCGGACAGCTGCCTCCGGTGGGTTCACGCGAGAACATCGCGTGCGCGAACCACACTCACGAGAGGCGTCTGAGATGCGAAAAAGCGCACAACAGCGGCCTCTCGCGGATTCGCAAAAACAAAAACTGCAGCCGTACGTACCCGCCGGGACGTATTCCGCGGCCGCGGGACTACGTTTCCACAATGAGCCCGGGTTGGTTTTCTTACTATATGGGGATGAAAAATGGTGAACTATTTCTTACTATAGACCTTGGACATTCCAGCGTTTGAGGTAAAGTTGATTTTATATTTGTGAATTCAGACAAATTCGGAAGATAATTTCACAAAACCATATTAGCAGTCAATGACTATCAAAGTCAACCCAGGTTCATTATGGATATGTACCCCTATATATTTCTGGAGATCATGAAATAAATCCAAGGCGATACATTTTTTTTCACAAATCCACCAGAGGTCGCTGTGTACTCTTTTTCAGACCTCAAATTTCTCTCGTGAGTAGGGTTGGGTACCGAAACCCGGTGCCATTATAGCACCGGTAGCTTTGTAACCGGTATGTACCAGATCATATCAGCATATGAATTTCGATGCCTAATTTCGGTGCCACTGGTGCTGCAAAGAAGCATTAAGGGGTGCATCAGAGGCACACATAGGTACGCAATGTCACACCTCTCTACACATTTAATTCTAAACAACTTTGAGGAATACGGACAGGCGAAGTCAGGCGTTTGTGCTTGTCGCTTAGGGAACGGACGCACGCAAAGCGCAGTACAGCGCATTCGGTGAGTGAGAGCGACTCTCTTCAGATCAACATGCATGATCGTGTTCATCATATTTGCTCAAAGTAAGCGTTCTAAAGCGTATTTCACAAGCAAAGATTCTGACACAGCAACGTGCGCACTTGCTCTCTATGTCAGTGATGGTGCATATGCGCATTAGCCTAGTTTCCCGCATTCGTCCGAGGTTGACGCCCAAATTGACACAGGTAATAGCGATTTTAACACTTTTGATATAGGGAGTCCTCGGCTATGCAGAGACCATTATTAATCAGAAATCTAGTGTACATATAATAGGAAATGCAGTATTGACTTTACAAACAGTCAGCAAGTACCAAAGAACAGATGTAACACATTGATCAAATGTAGTTTTCAGTCACGCTCAAGTAAGTCATATTCAACTCGTTTAGTTTTGCCTTCATTTATTTTTGATTTCCGTCTTCAACACATGATTTATTTCTACTTTTTTCATCTTCCATCTTCCATGGTGACAGTCACATTTAAATACTTATTTTGCAAGACCGTTGTATTCAGAACTGTCCCTTTAAGTATTTTATATTCTTTCATTCAGATTCAAGCGTAATTCAAAGACTTAATCAGTTAACTATAAAAGTTGAAATAATTAGTCAAATTATTTTATAACTGATTTGTTGTGTGTATATAAAAAAAATACAATAAATGTTTCTTATGGAGGCTAATAATACTGACCTTAATTTATTTTATTAAAAACTGCTTTTATTCGAGAAATAAACAATAAGAAATAGGACTTATTATGACTCCAGAATAATAATTTTTTTAGGAAACACTGACAGTTTTCAGAAACGTTATTTTAAATGAATGTGAGGGCAAAAAATTTACTTCAACTGTAGGCCTATCTGTTAAAATTTACAGGTGCAACAATGTGCCATGATGTAATTGAATGTTAGAAATGTGTTATCCTACACCAGTACAAAGTTACTTGTCAAATAAATGACCAAGGAAGATTATTTTGAGTTTGAGTTTTTTTGAATTATCTTGTTTATGAATACTGCACAGTGATGCATGATAAAAATGACTTTTTTTTAAGTATTTTGTGGTATATGTTAAAAAGTGCCCCCCAAAAGTACAAGTGGCCCCTGCCCGCAAATGATCAAAGGAAATATATTAATACAATTCAAATATATAAAATATGAATTGATGTTTACTTTGAACTTTAATTATATTGTTCTATTAAAATTATTTTTTAAAAAGATTTTGTCAAATAAAAGATTTTTCTAGAGTCATCCACCATAATTTTGTGGCTTAAAAGTATCGGTTTAGGCACCGCTTTGTCACTGGTATCGTTTGAAAAGTATTAATTTAGCACCGGTATCAAAATAAACCCAAACGATACCCAACCCTACTAAAGAGTGCCTGCTGTTCTCACGTAAATCCACCAGAGGACGCTACCAACTGACTGACTGACTTACCTAACGATACACCTACCCACCCCTTTCACTAAACCCAACTAATAGTGTTTTCAAAACCACCGATTAACCCGCCCACCCCCTTCTCTAAACCCAACCAACAGTGTTTTCAAAAGCAAGCAAAAAGCTCTCACAGCCAGCAGATTTTTACCATGTTTTCAGAGCTTATCACATTCTCACCCTGTTATTTACTTGTTTATTTTATGTTTTTGCCATTTGTTTTTGTTTTGCCTACTTTCTGGAACAGTTCTTCATCAGACTCAACTCCCATCATCATGATCAACTCCTCTCTGCATCTCAAGTCTATGTGGCGAGCTACTGGGCAAACTGGTAACAGCGAAAAAGCCGTTCACAAGGAGGTAAACGTACAGCTGGTAGCACGAAAAGAAACAGAAGCTCCCCGTAGCGTCCGTTTTGCCATGCATTGCCCACATCGGCTGACATTATGCATGCCAGTGCCGGCAACACGCCAGCAGGGCCATAATAAGGTCACATTTGGGCCAAGTCCGTTTGCCATGTAGGAAGTATTTAAGGCCCTCTCACACTTAGAATTGCACAGTGTGTAAAAGAAAGTATCTGGTGCATATGGAGAGGAAAATAGTGGATCTCCTACTGGTTAGACAAGAAAACAGAACACTTCACCAATCTAATTTTCACCAATTCAAGTTTATTCATTTAAAACAAGTTCAGTTCTGCTATAGCAATATGTTTGTTTTTTTATCTCTAGTCGGTTGAGTGCTGACAGCAAGAAAGAGATAAAAGAAAGAACATGCAAAGCCACTGGGTCCAGGCCAGACACAGCATGGCAAAAAGAAAGGCACGGTGGCATTTAGCCAAGTGGTCACAGCGTTCAAGGAGAGGCCAGTCAAGCTTGATGTTGAGTGATACGAGCGTGACAACAAGCAGACGAACAGCCAGGTGGGAGACCGCTGTCTGCCTGTCTATCATAAGAGCTTATTTTTTGTGTCTAAGATACAGTACAGACACACACACTTTGGGTTTTCTTGAACTATGGCGAGTTTACATAGACATACGGATAAGGAAAAAATCTATAAGGTATCCTGTTATTGACTTTTTCACTCACAAAGGAGACTTTTGGACACAATCAGGGTGCAAATTACAGAGGGGTTTAGGGAAGAATTAACTCCCTAATTAATGCTTGATCCCCGCTGAAGGGCATCAAAACAAGATGCTTGTCAGCCCTTTTCTCTAATCTCTGATATATATCATACACATTAATAATTAAAAAATGTATAATATAAATGTAACATAGGACAGCTAGCAAAGTGATATGCAGGTAATCTTCACTCCTCTGACCTTAAAAAGTGATCCACTGACAGATTCTGGAGGCCATGGTCTTTAGCCTCCTTGTTAGAGCAACTGACTCACATGCAAAGAATCGCCAGTTCGATACTAGCTCAGATCGGGTTGGGTACAGTAGGACCGGTGGGTTACACATAGAGGCTTGTTCGGGATGGGAGTGAGGTTTAGGGGGGTGAGTGTGATGGAGGCCAACTAACAAATTGCTATTCAAATGAACGTCACTCCTCTGACCTCGAAAGATGCTCTGGCGACAGACACTAGAGGCCATGGTCTTTAGCCTCCTTGTTAGAGCAACCAACTCCCATGCAAAGAATCGCCAGTTCAATCCCAGCTCAGACTGTGTTGGGTACAGTAGAACAGGTGGGTTACATCTGGCGGCTCGACCAGAATGGAAGTGAGGTTGAAGGGGTTGAGTGTATCAAACAACCCGGGCTCATCGTGGAAACGTAGCCCCGCGGACGTTTCTGCGGACCGCGAGATACGTCCTGGGAGGTACGTATTCAAGCAGTTTTTGTTTTCGCGGATCCGCAAGAGGCCGCTGTGCGTGCTTTTAAGCGTCTCGGGCGCCTCTCGGGACGGCGCGCCGTTCGCGCCCGAGCTGTTCTCACGTGAAAATCCACCGGATCGGCCGCCCTCCTGTTCCTCCTCCTCCTTCCCAAAACCAGAGCGACGGTTTGCAAAAACCGTCCAAAAAAAAAAAAAAAAGCCCTAGTCTTCGATTTCGACCGCGTTTTTGGATCCCGCCGCGTTCTCGCCCTTATTTTTCGGATTCCGTTTTTCATCTTACCTGATTTCTGGAACTGCTGTTCCCCGGACTCGATCCCGGTCGTCGTCCCCGCGGCCGGCTCCTCCTCCTCCTCCGGGGCCTCCGCTCCGCCGACGCAACACTGTGAGCTAAGTGGACAAACTGGTTGCATCGGGAAAGCCCTCCACTCGGAGGCGAGCCGTCGGCCGGCAAGCGCGAAGAGGAGGAGCTGAGCGGCGCCACACCACCCGGCAGCGTTCGCTCAAAAAAAACTAAACGTGGCCGTACCTACCTCCGGCCACGTAAATCGCGACCTCCAGAAACGTCCGCGGGGCTACGTTTCCAGAATGAGCTTGGGTTGGTATCATAGGCCAGCTAGTGAAGTGATATTCTAGTGAACCTCACTACTTTGACCTCAAAAGGTCCTCCAGCGACAAACACTAGAGGCCATGGTCTTTAGCCTCCTTGTTAGAGCAACTGACTCCAATGCAAAGAATAACCAGTTTGATCCCAGTTCAAATCGGGTTGAGTAAAGACTGGTGGGTTACAAATGGGGATTCATCAGGGATGGGAGTAAGGTTTAGGGGGGTGAGTGTATAACGGAGGCCAACAAGCAAAGTGCTATGCAGATAAATCTCACTTCTCTGATCTCAATAGGTGCTCTAGTGACAAACAATAGAAGCCATGGACTTTAGCCCTTTTGTTAGAACAACAGACACCCAATGCATTGAATCGCCAGTTCAATCCCAGCTCAGACTGTGTTGGGTACAGTAGAACCAGTGGGTTACATGTGGGGGCTCGTCTGGGATGGGAGTAAGGTTTAGGGGGGTGAGTTTAGTAGAGGCCAGCTAGCGAAGTGCTACTCATGCAAACCTTACTACTTTGACCTCAAGAGGTGCTCCAGCAACAGACACTAGAGGCCAAGGTCTTTACCCTCCTTGTTGCACCATTTAGACATGGAAGGAGCATCAAGCGCGAGTGATTTACATGTTAAGTCAATGCAAAGACGTAAATAGACAACCTGCAGCGTGATACGCATGAATGAATCGGCGCAAGTGTGCTTAACACACGTTTCGGGCGAATCGCTCAAGTTGAAAAATCTGAACTTCAGCGGACATTTACGCCGCGTTAACAAATCAGGAGCTTTCTCTTGTAGGGGCGTATCATGACATAGCACCTGTTGTTGGTGTCCCGGAGGGAAATCCTCCTGCTGACATCAGTTGATCAATTGGCTCAGTCTGAAGCACCGCTAAAAGCTTCCATCGTCCAGGTTAAGTTTCTGGAGGAGTTGATGAAGTCACAGAGCTGGGTGCACCTCTGAAGCTTGCTGCGTCTGGTGTGAACACAGCATTAGAGCAACCGACTCCCATGCAAAGAATCCCTGCTCAGAGCGTTTTGGGCAGTTTAGGACTGGCGGGGTTACATAAAATACATTTGACCCCCTTTAACGGTTCATTGTGAATGCATAATTGTGTCAATCAATGATAGGAAAGAAATCAATCAACAGTCTGAAACTGGCAGATCTAAAGCACTAATAGACATCTTAAGTATTCACAAAACTTGTTTATCCTAAATTAGATGTTTATATCTAAATGTAGGAGAAGTTTGAGATGTCAAACCAAAACAGAACCAGCAAAAAAAGTCCCTCCTGGGACATATTTGTCGCTGTCCAGAAATGTATATAGCGGTAGGTTTTCAAAATGAGCCTGGGTTGGAATTCATGCTTAACATAGATCAGTTGTTAGAAATTTGTTATTAAACCATTTAAGCAATCATTAAAACAGTATGTAGAGGTCATATTACTGACAAAACATGACGTAGAAACAAACAATTGTTTTCTTCTTTCTCCAATCTATCGCGTGATTGCTGGCTTTTAAGCTTGAGCTGACAGTGGCTGGCACTTGACTGAAATAGCCCTTAGATTGTCTGTCTCCAGCACAAGCTTGGTGTTGCAGTTCAGTGGCGTGTCTAGAGGTGCACTTCGAGCCGCTGGAGGTTGATGAGACAAGCCCATGCTGAGATGAGCCACTCCAGTGTGACAGCTCGCCGAAGACTCTGTCATAACCTGAACCAACAGATAGAGACAGTCATACGGTCTGAGGCAGAGAATCCAGAGCTCAGCGTTCAGAACCATGGAGAGCTCCACGCCACTGTTAACTCTGTGCTAAGGGCTGATAAACATTTCAGCACTAAAACGCCTCACACTTTAAAGGTCATGTGAAGAGCTTTGAAATGTCTAGTTTTTTATTCGATGTTTGACAGAAACTCAACTGAAACACGAAGAGAGGACAGGACAGAGTAGCTCCTCCCCTTTAAAAAAAAACAGCCAATAGCATTTTGTTTTATCACAGCTCTGCCAGTGAGAGTGGTTAAGATCAGTCGCATCAAATGAAAAGCTAATGAGAAGCGTCTTGAAGGCGGCTGAAAAACTGAAGTATGAAGTGACGTAAAAAAAAAAAAAAAGCAAGCGGAAGGCAGTCGTGAGAAAATGCAAGCTTTGGATGTCAGTTTTAACTGTATATCTATCTGGGATGTCTGGTTTTGTTGACGAAACACACTCAAAAATGCAAACTCGCGGATCTCTGCCTTAGCGACTAATGCTGTATTTAGTAAAGAAAGTGCAACAAACAGTCTGGTCAAACAAACAGAATCTCACAGCAATTCAAAACTTTTGATTTAGTGGCAAATTCATATGAATTTGTACGATCTAATTTATACAATATAGTATGATTTGCTCATCACCCAATGATGGTTGGGATTAGGGGTGGGGTTGAGTGCCACGCCTCTTTTTTAAAACTGTACATTTTCGTACGACTGAACTCGTACGAATTCGTACGAATTAGCCACTAAACTGTCAAAGCGTGAAATCTTACGTTTAAACCTTCATATTCCTTCCGGGACCTTAATTTCTGCTCAGCTTAAAACCCCTTCCGTCACAACACAACAGGTAAGACTTTTGAATTAAACATGGGTACATCAATTCAGAAACAAAACATCTATCAAATAAATAAACACATAATGAATGAAATAAGAATAGTATACCAAATAAATTAATTAACAACTGGGCTTCATTTCTAAATGGCATTTCTGTATGGAGTTTGCATGTTCTCCCCGCGTTTGCGTCGGTTTCCTCCGGGTGCTCCGTTTTCTTCAACAAGTCCAAATACATGCGGTACAGTGTGATGGTAACATGAATGAATGAATAAATGAATGAATGAACAAATGAAAGAGTAAATGAATGAATGTATATTTGAATAAATGAATGAATATATGAATGAATGAATGAATGAATATATGAATGAATGAATGAATGAACGAACGAGTAAATGAATGAATATATGAATGAATGAATGAATGAATGAATGAATGAATGAACGAACGAGTAAATGAATGAGTGTATATTTGAATAAATGAATGAATGAATGAATATATGAATGAATGAATGAATGAATGAATGAATGAATTAATGAATGAATGAACGAACGAGTAAATGAATGAGTGTATATGTGAATAAATGAATGAATGAATGAATGAATGTATATTTGAATGAATGTATATTTGAATGAATGAATATATGAATGTATATATGAATGAGTATATGAATGAGTATATGAATGAATGAATATGAATGAATGAATGAATGAATGAATGAATGAATGAATGAATGGACAAATGAATTAATGTATATATGAATGAATGAATGAATGAATGAATGAATGAATGAATGGACGAATGAATAAATGTATATATGAATGAATGAATAAATGAATGAATGAATGAATGAATGAATGAACGAATGAATATATGAATGAATGAATGAATAAATGTATATATGAATGAATGAATGGACGAATTAATAAATGTATATATGAATGAATGAATGAATGAATGAATGAATGAATGAATGAATGAATGAACGAACGAACGAATGAACGAATAAATGAACACACATCCATATGTGTGCCATCCAACAGAATGTTCCAACATTACCAGTGTAGCTATAAAACACACTTTTTTTTTTTACACAATACTCATCATAAGTGCTGTGATAATGTTCTTTTCCAAATATATGTCATACAAGGATTGTAAGCCTATCGATTTAATTTCATCATCCATGTCACTTCTTCAGAAAGCTCACCAAAAATACAATAAAGCAGCAAGCACAGACTCTGTATTTTCTCATCCGCTCTCAGAATGAATCCAATGTGTTGGTGTCCCGACTGATGACATTCACACCTGGCTCTGCAAGCAGATCATATGAGTACCTGTTGACGCCTCTCTAGCCGTCATGTGATTAGCTGTGCGCCTCGGTGTAGCTTCAGAAAGCGGGAAGCCTGGTTGCCGGCTCTCCCAAAATAGTGACAGATCTGGCAGTCATGAACGGTTGAAGCGCATAGGTGTTGATTATGTCACCTCTTCCAGCGTTTCATTTACAGGCGTGAAGAATCTGAGATTCATCCTTCTCTGCCTATTTCAAGCGTGGGCTGACAGCTACTGTCAGAACCTCAGGCCAATACAGTGACACAGGCAGAACTCCGAATTGGGAATCAGAAATGTACTTTTCTTGCGAACAAGCCGAAACATTTTGTTATTCAGTGATAAATAGAGTTCGTATAGCCCTGAGAAAGTTTACTTTCTTTTTTGAAGCCAGTTGTTAGTTTGTGAAAAGTCTTTTTTGCGCACTCATTGACTGCTTTATAAGTTACACCTTCTTAGTGCCTTGATTCTTCATGACATAGATTCAGCGAGGTGTTGGAAACATTCCTCGCACATTTTGATCTGTCTTGACATGACGGCATCACACAGTTTTTTGCAGATTTGTTAGCTTCAATTCCATGATTCATATCCTTCGGTTAAGTGCCTGATTTGTCAGATGTTGCCCCTGTGGGATGAACCGCCTATTATTCTGGAATATGCTTTATGCAGCAAATGCCCTTCCTAGCACAGATAGTGCACTATTATTAAAATTAAGGCCAATTTAGTTCCTCAAATTCACAGGGCTCAACATATACGAGTACACCCTTACTAATATCTCAATTAAATTAATATTTGTTATAGGAAGCTTTACAATATTATTTGTGTGCACATAGAGTTGTTGATGTCAGAATGATAAGCCCCCCTTGATTTTTTTTTCTTTTTCAAGTCTTCCCCAAATGATGTTTTATAGAGCAAACTTTTCACAGGATTTCCTATAATAATTTTTTTTCTTCTGGAGAAAGAAGAATATATTTTTACATATATTTTGGCTTAAAAAAAGCATATATATATACACACATATATATATATACACACACACACACACACACACACACACACACACACACACACACACACACACACACACACATATATATATATATATATATATATATATATATATATATATATATATATACATACATATATATATATACATACATATATATATATATATATATATATATATATATACATACATATATATATATATATATATATATATATATATATATATATATATATATATATATATATATATATATATATATATATATACATACATATATATACATACATACATATATATATATATATATATACATATACTGTATATATATATATATATATATATATATATATATATATATATATATATATACATATATATACATACATACATACATACATACATACATATATATATATATATAAACTGTGAACTAAACTGTGCACGGCTTCGGCCCTCCAGGAATTGAGTTTGACACCCCTGCTCTAGAGTTTATAATGCTCAAAATAAAAATAAAAAAGCTTAAGTAATGTTAAAAAAAATGCACTGCACTAAACATTTTATTATTTCATAAACAAATATGTGACATTAGTCCTTGAGCAACACAGAGATGTAATAGAGCAAAAGCCACACATCTCCTGATTATAAGTTTTGAATTTGATGCCAATGATGCAAAATGACATTTCTGGAATTATTTTTTTTGAGACAATGTCTTGTGATTTTCTCCATCTCCTTTAAGCTAAATACTAGTATCTTAAAAAAAATTAAAATAATAATAATAATAAAATATAAAATAAATTTAAATAAAATAATAAAAGTATATATATTGTGTGTATGTGTGTGTGTGTGTGTGTGTGTGTGTGTGTGTGTGTGTATGTGTTATATATATAATATTATGTGCTGTCATCATAAAATAAATCATTTATTAGAAATTTGTTATTCAAACTAGTATGTTTATAAATAGTGGGCTGCACGGTGGCACAGTGGGTAGCACAATCGCCTCACAGCAAAAAGGTTACAGTTTCGAGCCGCGACTGCATCAGTTGGCGTTTCTGTGTGGAGTTTGCATGTTCTCCCCGTGTTCACGTGGGTTTCTTGAGCCACAAAGAAAATGAATGAATAATTAAATAAATATCACAATAACGAGCATCTGACGAGGTGTACCTAATAAAGTGGCCAGTTAGTGTACGTTAAAGAAAACTACATGTTAAGGAAGACGAGCAAGAGATGAAACAGATGGTCTGAGAACTATTAGTGTGTGCAGCAGTTTACTAAATCCAGAGCTTGTAATCACTGTTACATAAACTGCTCACTGTCTGCTCCCCCGTAGATGCCCAACCTGGTCGGCTAACAGTGAACATCAGCCCTAAACAATATCAAAAGATGAAGACGTTTCTTTGCCAGACTGTGAATGAAGACTTTTTTCAGATTTTTTTCTTTTGTGTGTGTGTGTGTGTGTGTGTGTGTGTGAGTCAAAGCACAAAGGTGGTTGTTGATGGTTTTGGTTTGGGAAGAATGTATTAAAATTTGAGCTACATTCAACATTGTACAACATGATTACTGTTTAAGGGTGGATTAAGGTATGTTGGTATGGTTGATACCAACATAAAATAAGAGTTGTTTGGAGAAAATTGTGAACCTAGGAGGAAAAATAACAGGGAGAAAACATATGCCCATGACTCAGTTATACCAGACACAAGTTTTGAGTAAAGCTCAGAGTATTCTGTCAGATGATTCCCATCCTATGCACCACGAGTTTTATCTTCTCCCTTCTGGTATTCGATACAGAACTCCTATTAGTAAAACACATCGTTTTAAACTTTCATTCATCCCCTCAGCTGTAAAGTTTTTAAACTTAGGGTAGAATTTGTATTGTATGATGTACTTTTGTGTATTGTGTGTGACATGCTTGTATGCTGCAACCAAATTGAATTCGGGAAATGATTAAAGACTGACTGACTGATACTGTAGTGTCATCAGCGGTGGAAAGAGTCCTGAAAAATCATACTCAAGTAAAAGTACCATTACTTGCCTAAAAATGTAGTGCGAGTAGAGTAAAAGTATCTATTGTAAATATTACTCAAAGTATGAGTAAAAAGTAGCCCTTTCAAAAGTACTCATGAGTAGTGAGTATTATACTGTTAAAGGCTGATGCATTAATATATAATTTGTGGATGTGTGTGTAAACGTAATATTCTGTAGTGCATGTAGTTATTGCTCCGTCTTAAGATGGTAATATTAGGTTAGATTTAGGTGGTGATGTCAGGTGACCAAAATTCATTGTCTAGCCAGCATCTAAGGACGTTATTTAGATGTTCAATAATGACGTTAATATTTAGTCAGTTTTAGGTTTTAAGAAAGTGACCGAAAACCAGTTTCGGGCCAACATCTTAAACCAATGTCATATTGACATCAAACACTGACAGTTATCCGTCAGGTATGACAAGCAAAATCCAACGTCTGATAGCGTCTCATAGCGATTATGTCCACACAACGGCAAGCTGTAACATTATTAGACGTTGATATTTGGTTGATTTTAGGTTGAATGTTGGCCTGACGTCGAGTTCTGACATCAACCCGTTTTTTATTCATCCATTTATTTTCTTGTCGGCTTAGTCCCTTTATTAATCCAGGGTCGCCACAGCGGAATGAACCGCCAACTTATCCAGCAAGTTTTTACGCAGCGGATGCCCTTCCAGCCGCAACCCATCTCTGGGAAACATCCACACACACATTCACACACACACACTTATACACTACAGACAATTTAGCCTACCCAATTCACCTGTACCGCATGTCTTTGGACTGTGGGGGAAACCGGATGCAATGCTTGTAAAGTCTTTGAACATCTTCTTGGACCCTTTTAATGCTTCCAAACAGTTTGCTGCAATTATAAATTGCCCATGTCTTGAGGTAGTCCATTATGATGGGATTTACCTTCTTTGTGTGATTTGATTGGACAGGAATCAGAAGACAACTCAGCCAATCCTCATAAATAAGAAAAAATTAAGTAATGACTGCAGCTTGAAGGAAAGTAGTGGAGTAAAAGTACTGATACAGCACTAAAAATATACTCAAATGAGAGTAAAATTAGAAATTTTTTTAATCTACTTAGAAATTTCTGCGAAAAACTACTCAATTATAGTAATTTGAGTATTTGTAATTAGTTACTTTACACCACCGAGTGTCATTCATTCATTCATTCATTTTCTTTTTGGCTTTGTCCTTTTATTAATCAGGAGTCACCACAGCAAGAAGGTCACTGGTTCGAGTCCCAGCTGGATCAGTTGGCATTTCTGTGTGGAGTTTACATGCTCCGGTTTTCCCCACAGTCCAAACACACCAGCAGCTAGCTCTCTGCAACTCTCACATGGTCGCCCACTGAAGCTCAGCAGGGCTGCGCCCGGTCAGTACCTGGATGGGAGAACACATGGGAAAGCAGGGGGCGCTCAACCTGCGGTTTGTGTGGGTCCTAATGGCCCAGTATAGTAATGGGGACTCTATACTCTATAATGCTCAGTGAGCGCCATCTTTCGGATGAGACCTTAAACTGATGTCCCAGGATGTCCTTCGAAATAGAGTAGGAGTTTAAACACGGCTCCTGGCCTCTGTCCATCATGGCCTCCTAACCCTCCCTATATCATAATTGGCTTCATCACTCAGTCTCCTCTCCACCAATCAGCTGGTGTGTGGTGTGCGGTCTGGCGCAAAATGACTGCCGTTGTGTCATCCAGGTGGATGCTGCGCACTGGTGGTGGAGGAGGAGCGCTTTGAGTGGCCAGAAAAGCGCTGTATAAATGTAAAGAATTGTTATTATGGCGACGCGGTGACGCAGTAGGTAGTGCTGTCGTCTCACAGCAAGATGGTCGCTGGTTCGAGCCTCGGCTGGGTCAGTTGGCCTTTCTGTGTGGAGTTTGCATGTTCTCCCTGCATTCGCGTGGGTTTCCTCCGGGTGCTCCGGTTTCCCCCACAGTCCAAAGAGATGCGGTACAGGTAAATTGGGTCGTACAGGTAAATTGGGTCGAACAGGTCGCGCAGTAGATGGTGCTGTCGCCTCACAGCAAGAAGGTGGCTGGTTCGATCCTCAGCTCAGTTGGCGTTTCTGTGTGGAGTTTGCATGTTCTCCCTGCATTCGCGTGGGTGTCCTCCGCGTGCTCCAGTTTCCCCCACAGTCCAAAGACATGCGGTACAGGTGAATTGGGTAGGCTAAATTGTCCGTAGTGTATGAGTGTGTGTGTGTGAATGTGTGTGTGGATGTTTCCCAGAGATGTGTTGCGGCTGGAAGGGCATCCGCTGCTTAAAAATGTGCTGGATAAGTTGGTGGTTCATTCCGCTGTGGTGACCCCGGATTAATAAAGGGACTAAGCCTACAAGAAAATGAATGAATATTACAAAACAACTGGTAAAACTTAAATTATAGGCATTGTTAACTAAACATTAAAGGCGTTTAAATAAATGTTTGGTAAGCATTTTTGACACTGTTTAGGTACAAAGTGTCTTGTCACTGTGGGGGCACTTTTATGGATCAGATTTGTACCTTTAATGAAGGCACAATATTGTATCTGCAGGTTTTAAAAACCAAAGGCACATTAGGTTTCCCATGATGTCCTTAAAGATACAAACGGCAATGGTACAAATTAGTTTCTTTGTCTAAAGATACAATTCTGTCCCATACGAAGGTAAAGCCCCAGTGACAAGGGTTTGTACAACATTGTAACATTTTTCTGAGAGTGCAGGAGAAAATTTCAGATGGTACTTAGAAATGGTTGCATCTGAACTCTTTATATGTACTGCAACTAAATATATTGATGAGGGTAAAATAATTATGAAATGCAAAAAAGGATATACATGACTAAACTTTCTAAAATAGTATCGAGCATGCCAACTTTTTAAACTGAATGATGATTGTACACTTTATATTACAGCAGGGCAGTTATGTTGTAAATACAATATGCTAATTACAATTTACAATGAAAGTCTCAAGTCTGAATATAAATGTTTACCCAACGATGTACCTTGTACTGAAATTAGTTATTTTTAGAATCTGTTTATGATATTTTGGAAACAGCATGTCGCCTCAATGCCTATATCAAACCAAAGGTTTCAACAAATAGACCCCTGCTGTACAAAACCCACCAGTGCACGTGTTTGCTGAAAGAAACCTTTTAAAAAAAAGCTGTCTGCAGTCTCGTGGCTGTCCGTGGTGCTGAATCGAGCAGAGTCATAGAGATCATGCATTGGAATTAATGTCACTCCATAACCGTGAATCATTTATGAGTTGGCGATTAAGAAGAAGGGTACGTTCTGCAAATAACAATAATAGTAAATAAATAAATAAAAACTTTCCCGATGCACATGACGCCGTCTGCACGGTCACGTGCGAAACGTGATGCGCGAGATCCGACTTTTTCCTCTCAGGTAGTTCCATGACGACAACACGGTGAATTCGAGATACGAGACGTCGTCGTGGAGTCACATGCTCCTTTAAAACTTTAAAACTAAAAGTATGCAGCTGTTGCTCGCACTGCATCAGGTTAAAGTTGAACCACAGCCTGCCGCGAGAGAGGGAGCGCGCGCGCGAGAAACAAAGGCATCGTCGCTTATTGTTAAATCCCGTCTCGCGCGTGCACGGACGTGATACATGAACGTCAAGACGCTGTGTGGAGTTTGTGTGAAAGCTGTCCTAATGTTTCCAAGCGTCCCCAGAATCTGGCGACGTGGCCTCTTAATAAGCTGCGCTCTTCTCCTCGTTAATGTCACGTCTGAAACACCCTCCGGCTTTTAGTTTTGTGTCCTCCTCGCTACGCAAATGATCAGAAAAGCTCCTCTGCAGATGCGCTGTAGGACTGCGGATCTTCCTTAAGCATTCGACTCAAAAATACACATCCGTGCGATACATTCCGGGTGAGTCAGAGACAAGAGTGTTCTTCAAGGTGATTTTTGGGGGAAACGTTCGAGCCATCCTGATTTTTCGGTGAGAGACGCATGCATTTCACTTTATTTGGGGGCTGTTTTTGGTGTGCATGCACTGCGGTTTTTTTAGCATGCATAGATTGTTGCATGCCTGCGTGTTGTGCTCAACGTTAAACGTCGGGGCTGACAATTAACGGCATGCTAAATGTGACGGAGATGATGCGCTTTGTGTTGATGTTCCAACGCGATGGAGGAGAGCGAGAGAGAGGAGAAAAAAGAGATCCGGGTTAAAAAAAAAAAATGTAAGAGGATTTGATTTCCCAAGCACTGAAAGAGATTAAGTCGACAGCAGCGCAAGTGAATTTGTGCTGCATATAAAAATGGGACGGATTGGTCTTTCGATGTGAGATTGGTACCACCTTCCGTTCCCTATCACAATCGCCACGTATCTCGTCTCAATTCGAAATAGCGCAGGTGTTTTCCCTCATTTACGCTTTATTCCTGGGGATTTATTTTAGCTAGATGACTAATTTGCTGTAAACTGGGAAGAGTTTCGATGAGGAGTGCGCGAGAGCTGCGCGCGCTCAGCATCATCATCATCAGCGGCAGCAGCATCAGCCTCGAGCTCAAATCCAGCACAGCTCACATCTCCTCGCATCATCTCCTCGCATCCACACTGAAAAGGCGCGTTTGCAAGGAACAAAAAACTAAAAAGTTTGGCGATAAAGGCGCAGTCGACTTAACGTAAGTGCACGGGGAAGACTTGATGCTTGTGTCTTGCGGGGGTTGGGGGATCGCAGCCGCATATTGCCACATTCCTGGAAATCTAAAATGGATTATGAGGTACTTTTATCTGTGTGGTGTCGTGCATGATTGCCGTCAACTTGCTTAATTACTCTGATTGAATGTTTTAGGAGCAAACCCCGAGGCGCACGCCCAACACTCGTTGCCTTTAAGACATATGCTTTTAACGATTGTAGTCCAAACTGGGGATGTTATGGACTGCGCGAGCGTTATAATCCCTGTGAACTCTGGCGATTTCTACTGAAACAAAAATATCGTGTGAACGTGTGGGCATCGCGTTGAGTGATTTTTTTTCGGCGTAAATCATTTAGTGTGATGTTTACGGAGGATTAGCGAGCCGATTTGCGTGTAATGATTTGCGTTAATGCGTGATTTACATTCATCTAATGCACAGCGAGCACGTAATAATATTCTAAAAGGAGAACAGGCGCTTGGCGTTTGCATGGAGAGCATGTGGCTTTATGCATAACGGAATGACCGCCGATTTGCAAGCTGGAACATAATAATTCTGATGGTGTGTATAATTGCTGTTGTGCTTAGCTGTATAAAGAAGGACTCGAGCACTAATTCACATCCACGCGCAGCTTTCGCGAGTGCTCGCGCTTTGAGATGGATATCAGGGTTAAAAACATGGAAATATGAACATTTTGTTCTGCATGCGTTTTTATTTCGATGTGTGGTGAAGCAACACATCTAAAATTACACGTAGGTATCCCATCAACAGACACTGAGTGTTAAAGTGTGTAAAAGTAGTTAGATAATAGAGCTGGGTCTATTGAAACTTGTTTTGTCTAAAACAATATAAACCTGATTTTCCATATTTAATCAAGTTACAAGGTAAACCATGTTTATATTTAAGCAGATACGCATTTTAAATATGAATATTGATAATAATGTCCACTTTATTATACAATTCCCTTATTATGGTCCGGAGGGAAAGCCTGAATTTATTTGACTGAAGCCTTGAACACTCAAATATATATATATATATATATATATATATATATATATATATATATATATATATATATATATATATATATATATATATATATATATATATATCTTTTTTTACTTGTTTAAACTACTTATTTAAAATGAGCTCAAACAACACAATTCTTGAGATTTACTTGGGACAACTTAATTTTTTTATGTTCAATCCACACAAATTTGTTAAAAATGTTAAGTTAACTTAATGGATGTGTGTTGGGACAACATTAATGAATTGTGTGGCTTTTTTTTTTAAAGTGAAAGTCTCAAACACACTGAAAAAAAGTGTTGCATGCAGAACTGTTGCAAACTATTTATTTGTGTTGAATTTAAACAAATAAATTAAGTTTAATAATGTTCAACTTAATTTGTTTGTTTAAATTCAGCCCAAATAAATTGTTTACTACCACTTAAAGTAAAAAAAAAGTAAATTCAAGGAATTATCTTTGAGTAATTTGTTTCAGTGCTCGAAATATGTGCTGCTTGTTCAAACTATTTATTTAAAATGAGTTAAGGCAACACATTTCTTAAAGTATTTTAAGAGCAACTTAATTGTTTAATTTAATCAACTTAAACATTTAAGTTAACTTAATCAATTTGCATTGGGACAACATAAAGGAATTGCGTGGAACCCAGTATTTTTTACAGCGTATGCTATAAGTTTTTCCACTCTTTTATGAAGTTGATTTTTGTTTTCCTCTTCTTTAGAGGGGATTCATTCTTCGGAGAATGATGTGGGGTGGAAGAGGAGCAGCTTGGCTTTGGATTTGGGCCTGTTTACTGGTCACCAATGCTCTGGCTGGAAAAAGGTAAGCATGTGTTTCTGGTTTTGGTATATATGAATATTTTTCACTCACATCTTAGAATGATTATCACATTCTCATATATATCATGTACATATACAGTTAAAGTCAGAATTATTAGCTCCCCTGAATTATTATCCCCTCTGTTTATTTTTCCCACAATTTCTGTTTACGGAGAGCAGATTTTTACAACACATGTCTAAACATAATAGTTTTAATAACTCATCTCTAATAAATGATTTATTTTATCTTTGCCATGATGACAGCAAATAATATTTGACTAGATATTTTCCAAGACACTTTTATACAGCTTAAAGCGACATTTAAAGGCTTAACTAGGTTAAATAGGTTAACTAGCAGGATACGGTAATTAGGCGAGTTACTGTATAACAATAGTTTGTTCTCTAGACTATCGAAAAATATATAGCTTAAATAAAATAAAATATTGCTTAAGGGGGCTTATAATGTTGACCTTAAAATGGTTTAAAAATATATATATATAAATTGCTTTTATTCTAGCCAAAATAAAACAAACAAGACAGAAAAAAATTATTTTCAGACATATGGTGAAAATTTCCTTGCTCTGTAAAGCATAAGCATGAGAAATATTTAAAAAAGAAAAGAAAATTTAAAGGAGGGCTAAAAATTTGACTTCAACTATATATATATATATATATATATATATATATATATATATATATATATATATATATATATATATATATATATATATATATCACTCTCTTAGCTGTAGTTACTGTAAAGTCAATTTTAAACTGTAAGGGCTTTGATCTAAACCTAGGTCTTTGATCTAAACCTGCAACGTTAACTTAGACCAAGATCAGAACCTCAGACTTCAAAGGGGGCGTTATGCTAATGAGGCTTTCATTAATATTTTAATTCTAACTTTTTTTTTTTTTTACTGTCATCCTCTACGGTTCACAATGTGGTGTTCATTTATGAGTCATTTTTTGCTGACATATGATGTGAGTTCAGAAAGAAAAAGAAAAAAAAACATTTGGTAAGCTATTTCGGCAACACGTTAGCATTGGCTAAATCTATTAGTTAGCATGAACTAACAATAAAAAGCAATACTTCTAGAGCATTTTATTATTTTTTTGTTCATTTTAGTTTTTATTAATAATTAATGAACTATAGTTTTACACTGAGCAATTGTACTACTGTTAACCCAAAAATGTATAAATGCTGCAAAACTATATATGTTTATTGTTAATGTTTGTTTAGCTTCATTAATGTTTAATGAACAGTTGTATTGAATTACTGAACAATTGTATTTAATTGAGCAATCATATTGTACTACTATTAACCAAACATGTATAAATGCTGCAAAACTACATATATTTTTATGTGATGTTTATGTTAAATGCATTATCCGATTTTAACAAGTGAAACTTTTTGTATAGTGTTACTGGCATTTATATAAATCTAGCATTAATATTAATATTAAGGCACAATGCAGAGCTTTCCAACCAAAACAAATATTTTTTTCAGCAATTTTAATTGCAAAAAATAATAATAATATTAATTTTACATCTTTCTTTCACTTTTTGACTTGTTTTTAGCCTAAAATCTGAAATCAAGAAGCATTTAATAAGTACTTTAACACGTTAAAATATTGTTTTTTTTTATTGTTTGCAAAACAAGCAAAATAATCTAATTTTGGTTTGAAATCTGATCATTTTACTCACCCCACTGACAGATTCAGATGAGTTTTTCCAGAAAATGCTTCTTGATTTATATATTTGGACTATAAACAAGACAAAAACTACTAAGAAATGTAAAAAAAGCATCAGTTAACGTCACAATTCAAACAGTTTTAGTTTAAAGCAGATATGTTCTGCTTAGTCACACTGAGTTTCTTTTTTTATGTAATGTTTGACATAACTGATAGCTGTCTCGTTTTGTTATTAACGTAGCTAGGATGTACATATGTCTATCGTTGATGTGTGCTGAGTAGCCAAATAACAATTGCAAAACATGCCTTTCTTACTTAGATTTGCTCTTTGGTTTCTAGTCCAAATGTCAAAATATTCTTAACAGAAGCATTTTCCAGACAAGCAAACCACATTGCTTGGTTTTAAGAAATAATATATCAAAATTAAGTGAGTGTTTCCTTGAAACAAGCTTAATAATCTGCCAATAAGCTAAGCAAAATAATGTTAAGTCAAAAGGAATGAATATATATATTGCATACCCCATTGGCAGATTATTTAGCTTGCTTCAAGGAAACACTAACTTAATTTTGACATATTATTTCTTAAAACAACACAATACTTTCTGTTTGTCAAGAAAATGCTTCCTGATTTAGGAAGTTTTAGATATTTGGACTAGAAACAAGGTCAAAAATCGAAATAAGGAACGCTTTTTTTTTTTGCAGTGTACGATACATGCTTTGCTAGCTTTATGCATTCAGACAGGTGACAGTCACACTATCTTGACATTCCCATCAATATTTTATAACAATACTTTTAAAAAAAGCCAAGCTCTCTTTTTTTTGGCTCGTGTGAGCAGACACCCCATAGCACTGTGGCACTGGACAGCATGCATTCGACACTGTTGCTGTTCGGATGACCTGTAGATGGGGATGCTGTACAATGTTTAAAGGGGGATCTGTATTCAGCACATGGATTTCGCAATGTGTTATTCATCTCTGCATGCTTTCTTATTCACTAAATCTGCTCGAATATGTAGTTTATTTTACCTGCAATTTTAATTATGACTAAATTAGCAGTGAAATATTTTATTATTGGCCTGTGTGCATTCTTGTTTCATTGTATTATTTTTTTTATAGCAGAGGTAATAGTGGAGATGTGATTTTAGGTCAGACTGACATTACCGGCATTACTGTTGTACTGGCATGCATGCGTAATATATGAGACCACATTTTCCTCTCGTGACCCCTTTTCCGTGTCGCTCATGGGGTCTGTGTGCATGTGCGTGTGTGTCTCTCTGCGCAGATGGGGGGAAGGGTGGAAGTATTCTCCTTTTTTTCTGTTTGTTGTGTTTGTGGCTGTCTGTTGTTGAATCTAGTGAGGTCCGAAGGTGGGGGAAATGCCTCTGTTTCCTGTTCGCATTGCCTTTTGCCTATAATGCTGCAAAAAAATGTGTTTCTTTCTTAGATTTTTGGTCTTATTTCTAGTCCAAATATCACAAAATTCTTAAATCAAGAAGCATTTTCTAGACAAGCATAAAATATTTTGTTGTTTTAAGAAATAATATGTCTAAATCGAGTGAGTTTTTATTTAAAACAAGCTAAATAATCTGCCAGTGGGGTAAAGTAAAATAATCTTATGTCAAAAGGAATAACAAGATTATTTTTCTTACCCCACTGGCAGATTATTTAGCTTGTTTTTAAGAAAAACTCACTTCACCTCCCTGTTACTTTAAAATCTGCCAACACCCATTTCACTCTAGGGTCAACTTGACCATAGCAATTTAAAACCTCCAGAATAACCCCCTTTGTTGGGATGTGAAAATAAGGAATATGCCCACCATAATAAGGGATTCCCCCAACCCCTTTCAAAAAAAAATCCCTAAATTGCTAAATTTGCTCATTTGGAGATGTTGTAAATAAACAACTAAATGGTCAGTAATATGTTTTATGATTATTATTAACAAAAGAAAAAAATAAATAGTATACATTAGCAGCAAATAAATTAGCAAACAGTTCAGCTTATTAAAATTACTAGATGTTATAATGAAATAAAAACATCTATCAAATCTCATTAGCAGTTTAACTGGATAACTTACATATTCTGATTAGAGAGCACGGAATGAATCTCTTATTTATTAATTTAGATTTTTTTCAATTGGATGTATTTGATTACATTAACACAGGTGTCACTTTAAAAATGCACACATCTATCATTAAAATGAAAGCATTCGATTGATTTCCTAACTGTTTATGCTCATTTAGGATGAAATTAGTTGTGTTTGAAAAAAAACCCACCTAGATCAACATCTTTAGATATTAATATTATTAATTATGTGTATATGTCTGTTTAAACATGCACCCAAAACCCAGACTTTAGCTCCGCTTCAAATCACGAGTACAGAATACGCTTGGGAAACTGTCTATTGATCACTTTGGAGCGCGTCAGCTGACAGTCATGCAGTGCGATGACTGTTTTGAGGATTGCATATGAAGGGGAGACGGCACCTGTAATGAAGAGGAAGGGAATCGCGCTGTTTTTATGTTTATTTTAAAGTGTTTTCGTGCCTAAACAAAGCAAAAGCACAGACTTGCATTTAAGAGCAAGGGCGGCCCCTGGTGGTTCGGCGGTATGGGTTGCGTATAGGGAGGCTCGGCTCGGCTCTTTAAATGTTTATTTGCCACCCTTCAGAGAAAGACTGAAAATACGGGAGAAATTCGAGATAATACCTTTACGGCATCATAGCAGGATAGAACTGTAAAATACGGGAGAATCCCGGGAAAAACGGGAGGGTTGACATGTATGCAATGGTTAGTGTCAGATAATTGATGTCTTTTTTGACTACGTATTAACACTCTGAAATACACCCCCCCCCCCCCCCCCCCACACACACACACACACACACACACTTCCTGCCCCTTATACATACAGATTATCTATTGCATTACTATAGACAAAATTACAAATCAGCATGAAAACCTTTTCTATGTTAAACGTATGTACATACATAGTTGACTTCTTTTTTTTTTTTTTTTTTGCTCCAGATTGAATGACTTTTCCTAATTTAATGGAGAAAACTTGGTAAACAAAAAATTTACATAATGTTATTTTTTCAATGTCCTGTACACATTTTGTCACATCGGTATTGTTTGGGGTCAATTTGACCCCAGGGATTTTTAGTATGTATAAGACATGAGAAATATAAGAAATGTACACATATGTGTTTTGGGGTGATATTGAGGTCACTGCAACATGCTATGATTTTATAACATGCACTGAAATTGTATATGTTCAGTATAATAAATATACAAAAAACTAACACAACCCTACCTGTAGTATTGCAAAAACAACTGACAGTAAAGACATAAAATCAGCATCTCAGCTTTTTATTACACGATCAATTGAAAATTATTTACTTCAAATGACAAACTTATAGGGGAGGAGGGTTTATAGGGACAGCTGGAAAAAAACTTCAATATGACTGATTTGCAAGCTTACATTGGGTTGATCATTCTGGCAGGAGTGTACAAGGAGAAGCAAAAGCAAGCCTTTGGAATGCTGACACTAAAGGTCAATATTTCCAGCCAGCATGTCTCTGAAGACATTGCATGTTTTCTCCTGTATCATACACTTTGATGACAAAGAAACAAGGCAGGGCAGACGAGAGCATGACAAACTCGCAGCAAGACAGGATGTATGGGACAAGTGGGTCTAGTGATTGCCATTTCTTCAACCCAGGCCCCCACATCACTGTGGATGAATGTCTGGTTCTATTTTGTGGCCGCTGTCCCTTTAGACAATACATGCTCAGCAAACCATGATGTTTTTTTCTTGGTGTTTAAATGACTCTATACATAATTGTGCTCCAGTCCTTGCTAAAATAAATTGATATTCTTTTCATATGTTATAAATAACAAACATATATACCAATAATGAGTACAAAACTATTAAAACAACAAAAATTTTAATACTTTTCCAATTTTAGGTGAAACAGTGAGGTCAAATAGACCCCAAGGATAATATGAGGGTTACTTTTGATGCATTATATCTTAAAACAAGTTGATGTGTCTAAAAATGCTTCTTGATTTAAGAATGTTGAGATATTTGGACTAGAAACAAGACACAAACTCTTAACTAGCAAGGTGTAGGGTAAAATTAAGACAGTGAAAAGAAGAATTTGACAACAAATTAATAAATTAATACATTTATTATAAAAAATTTGCTCAAGCCAGCATTATTTGTAAACATTTGTGATAATTGAATAGAGAGAGAGAGAGAGAGAGAGAGAGAGAGAGCAAAGGTGTTACATTCTTTAAAAAGGGTGTTTATGTTAACATTTGCTAAGTGTTTGATATTGTGACCTACTGTAGAAACAGGATCTGTAAATCATAACACTTCTTTGAAAGAAGTGGACTCATAATTGTGAGTGTGTTTCTATGTTTGTCCTGCTTTATATTTTGGTCTTTTTAAATACTTTGCACTAAAATGTTTAGTAATTTACTGTGTTTCCTTTGCAATACAGAACATTTTTGGTGCTGTTGAGGTGTTAAATGCTTAATGTTATGGTTATGGAGTTAGTTAAATAAAGAGTGTAACTTTTAATTGAACTACTAAGTATTATAATTGAAATACATAACACAGGCTCATTGTGAAAACGTACCCCCGTATACATTTCTGGAGAGCACAAATTATGTAGCCAGAGTTATGTATTGCTGCGTTTTGTCTTTAAATTGAACACTAAGGGGCGGTATGACCCCACAGACGGATTTGTTTTCTTTTTTTGCTACCGGCTGACCGCTTACCTCCATGTGGATGGCTTTTCCGCTGTTTACTCTCACCATTTACATCGGCGAACTTGAGATGCAGAGAGGAGTTGATCACAATGATGGGGTTCAAGTCTAGCGAAGAACGGTTCTAGGAAGTAGGTAAAACGAAAGGCAAAAAATTAAATAAACAACTAAATAACAGGGTGAGAATGTGGTAAAATCTAAAAATGTGGTGGCCATGAGAGCTTTTATTTTCTAGATTGCTTAGGGAATGGGGTGGGTGGGGATATCGGTCGGTCGGTTAGTCGGTAAATCAGTCAGACAGTCGACATCGGCCTCTGGTGGATTTTTGCAAGAACAGCAGGTGCGAATGGCACTTGCGAGAGATATTTAATATCTGTCAAAGCGTACACAGCAGCGTCTGGTGGAAAACGTAGCTCCTGGGACATATTTCGCACTGTCCAAAAAAGTATACAGGGGCACGTATCAATAATGAGCATGAGTTGGAATTGCATGTATTTACAATATGGTTAGGGTCCGATTACAGGTTTGTTTTGGGATTAGTTGCAAATTATTATTTGTAGTTACTATAGTAAATGAATGGGATGAATAAAGTGTTACCATTGCACTTTATTTTACAGTTCTGTTTTGCTTGTGCATAGCATGTCCTTATAATAGGTGTTACAAACACTGTGTAATAACTAGGTTATAACCCCTTGCATACCACTAAACCTAACCTTGACCCGTTTAGTTAACTTGCATAACCCAGTACTTTCTTAGGTAAGTACGCTGTTAGTTACATATGAAGTTAGTACATTTTAAGTACAATAAAAATAAATAAAACTAGATGTGTTAATGTTTTGGAAAGAGTTCGGTAAGTTTAAGGGTGGGATCAACTTTGAAAAACATGTTTTGGTATAAGTAAATATAGGTAAAAGATTCCAGCAGTTTTTTGAACTCCCCTCAAGTTGTGTTTTAGAAACTTTAGTCCATTCAGTTGATCTCCAGGGGCCTCATGTATCAACGCTGCGTACGCACAAAAACTTTGCGTACGCCAGGTTTCACGCTCAGAATCGCTCACGTTTGGATTTACTAACGATGAACTGAACGTGGGAATGTGCGCAGCTCCAGAAACATTTCCATTCAATAAATGTGCAAATAAAATATGATGCACAGACTTATTAATAATTCCTACTTGTCTTCCTTATGATAAATAGTTGGCAAAATCTGATATGTAGCGGGGTAAAAAAGAAGAAAGAGTTCATCAGACGCTGGATTCGAACCGAGTTCATGCTCGAACGTGTCAAAACATGTTAACATACGTCTTACGAGCTGCGCCACTGAGACTAATAAGGGTGCTGCAACATTTTACACCTATAAACCACACTATTTCTTTTTTAATTCACTCAGTGCGATGTTCAGACCCAACTATGTTAACTGCATCAGCTAAACTCTCCCACTCTATTTTTTTCTTTGCAAATAAACTTGCAAATAACACCGCTTTTCTCCTTTCTAACTCCGAAAGGAGCACCTCCAATTCACATTGTGTTCAAAGTTTCTCTTTTTGCTTGCTTTTGCCTTTGCTTTTTCCTTGGGTTTTGCCAAAGTAGAGTCATTAGCATATTCATACGGGGGAGGAGGCAGGGAGGGGTTTTGTGCTCGTGCATGTTGCGCTCAGTTTCACGTTCATTCGGATGTACAAAAGAATATGCGTGAGATTCGGCGTACGCAGTGTTTCATACATCTGAATTTTTTTCTGCGTACGCACATTTACAGCTTTGTGCGTACTCAATGTTTTAGTATGATTTCCACGCAAGTCTTCGTACATGAGGCCCCTGGTCTGGCTCGAGTATTTTTAGCTTAGCTTAGCATAAATCATTGACTTGGATTAGACAGTTAGCATCTTGCTTTAAAACAAAAGTAAAAAAAAAACTGCATCAACTTTGCGTCAGGCTGTTGATTAGTATGTCGGGATTTATTCTGCGATAACAATCTTTTGGATGTACTTCATCCCTAACTTAACCACTACAACCTTATTGTAAAGTGTTACCACGATAACATCTACCAGACATACAACAACTAACTATTCTCTCTCAAAAAACAATGAATAAATTAGTAAGGGATAATACTAGGCTACATATTCACACACACAAATACAATTTGGAAATTTGTACATACATTATTAAGAGAGAAAAAAAAGTCTAATATTATTATTTTTAATAAAAGATAATTGAAGAAATGTATATTAATAATAATAAAATAAAATACAATACACAACTGTACATTCATGCAGATGGTTTGTAATGAATCTGACTAGTTCTATCTCTATGTGTGTGTGTGCCTGTCACACTCTCTCCCTCTCGCTTTGCCATTTCAAAACACCCCCATCCGCGGTCCATGCTAACTAATTGTGATGACCTCATCCTCTCCTTGAAATCTGTTTCCACGCCAAGCTTATTTTTGAAAGCCCAAACAGTGTTTATTGAGTCTGCAGCCGCACTTGTGGTCCACTACCTGCCAGCGGGAACAGAATGCCAATGATTACCAAAAAAAAAAAGCGAGCCATTATGTATGAACGGCCAGTCGGTGATTGTTTTTAGACGAGGGTAAATTGGCCACCATCCTCACAGAGTTCTTCGTAAAATACCATTTTACACCAAATGATTCAACTGCATTTTCCTCCTAATGATCTGTCTGAAATATTCATGAGGTGTTTGTCACCATTTGTGCGTCTGGCTGCTCCATGTTGCCAGATTTTTGAATAAGCACATGGTTATTTGCATCTAAAAGGAGTATTTTTGCTAATTAATAATGCATTGTTCCTGTGTAGATCGCCCTTCTTTTGCTTCTAGGACGGAAGGAGATTTGTTGTTTGTCTTCAGGCCATTACATTGCAAATTCTCTTTAAACTGGAGTTACCCTGAGGAGGGTGTTGCATTGATTTGAACACATCAGGGTGTGTTTCTGGCCACCCTTCGCTGTTGCTGATTATTGCTTTTTTGTTGGGTTTTGAATAAATCCTCTGCTGTTTTTTGCATTGTCAGCTCTAGTCAGAATGCAGATGAGCAGAAGGACAACACCACAGTGTTCACCAGGATTCTGGACAGCCTCCTCGATGGTTATGACAATCGTCTTAGGCCTGGTCTCGGAGGTCAGTATATGAGTTTCACTAATCATTTGCTTCATAAAGTTGCGTTCAGCCTTGAGCGATGTTTCTAAACTTATATTGTCAATGTGCTCTTTTAAGTCTGTACTATTACATCAGTAATCAATAATAGTCCAGTGTTTTAAATGGATTTAAAGGGGTTGTTCACTGAAAATTTTTAAATTGTGAGCATTTAATCTTCCTTTATTTGTTCCAAACGTGTCGGAGTTTCATTCTTCATTTCAAAGCATTTTGAAGAAAGCTGGAAATCTGTAACCATTGACTTACATAATACTTGTTGGGGTTAGGGTTAGGATTATGCAACCCAAGCTCGTTCTGAAAACGTAGCTCTGCGAACGTTTCTGGAGACCGCGATTTACATGGCGGGGGGTACGTATGGCTGCATTTCGTTTTTTCAAACGAACGCTACAGGGCGGTTTGACGCCACTCCTCTTCGCGCTCGCCGGCTGATGGCTCACCTCCTCCGTGTGGAGGGCTTTCCCGCCGCAACCAGTTTGTCTGGTTAGCTCGTTGTGTTATGTCGGCGGAGCGAAGCCCCGATGGAGGAGGAGCCGGCCGCAATCGACAACCAGGTTCGAGTCCGGGGAAGAGCGGTTCCAGAAATCAGGTGAGACAAAAAACAGAATCCAAAAAATAAAGCGAACGAGTTCGTAATGGGGCGAGAATGCGGTGAAATCCGAAAACACGGTCAAAATCAGACGAGGGCTTTTCTTTTTCTAGACGGCTTTAGTAAATCGTTGCTTGGGTTTAGGGAAGAAGGAGGAGGAGGAGGGTGGCCGGGTCGACCGCCCAGTCAATGGTTCAGTCCTTCAGTCAGTTAGTCGGACAGACGGTCACTCGACAGCGGCCTCCGGCGGCTTTTTGCGCGAGAATAGCGCGGGCGCGAATGGCACGCACTCGCGATAGGCGTTCAAAGCGCGAAAAAGCACGCACACCGGATTAGCGAAAACAAAAACTGCACAAATACGTACCTCCCGGGATGTATTTCGCAGTCTCCAGAAACGTCTGTTGGGCTACGTTTCCAGAATGAGCCTGGGTTGGGATTATGGTTAGGTCAGGTTTTCAGCTGTGTTTCTTAGTGTTCAATGAAAAAAGAAACATTTCTAAAGGTTTATAACAACTTAACTAGTGTGTAAATAGTGAAAATTGGTTCAAATTTAAACAAATCATTCGATAGTGGCATCCAATTAATTGTTGTTCATATAACAACGAATTCATATAGCAACATGTATTTTACAACACAATCTCACGGCAATTTGTAACTTTTTTGATTTAGTGGCTAATTTGTATGTATTCGTATGATCTAATTAGTACAATTTAGTACGATTTGGTCATCACCCAATGATGGTTGGGTTTAGGGGTGGAGTTAGGTGCCACGCCTCCTTTTTAAAATCACACAATTCCGTACGACTGAACTTGTACGAATTCGTACGAATTAGCCACTAAACTGGCAAATCGTAAAATACTTACGTTTTCTCGTGAGATCAGGCTGGTTTTTTACTCAAAACGTAACTCAAAACTAGAGTCAAGTGTGTGAAATAAATCCTCCTGTAAGACTATTTCCTAGACGTGTGTTTATTATTCATGCTGAATCAATGAAGCAGTTAAATCTTCTATTTATTCACCAACCGCTATTTTTTTCTATGGTATTTCCGATAAAGTCTAGATTGCATATAGCTCCGGATACTCCAACGCTATCTCAAAGCAGTTTATAACTTTTTAATTTCATACAATCTCATTTATACAATTGTTGGGGTTAGTATTATGGTTAGGTCAGGTTTTTCATCTTTCTTTATGTTCAATGAAAAAAAGGAAATTCCTAAATGTCTATAACAATTTAAGGGGTGAGTAATTAGTGAGTCATTTTTTTATTTTGTTTTTGTTTATTTAAATTATCACTTTAAGGTTTAATGGTTGAATTACACATGATTTGATGAGGCCTTCCATATAAAACTTGGTGAGAAATAAACATGGATCAAATAAATAAAACAATCAATTAAGGAATATACTGTAGCATACTTATGCACAGAAATAATAATGATAATAATATTACAAAGACTAAAATTTTAACTCTTCATAGGGTCAGGTGATTTAATCGATGCAATCTTAATGCACAGTTTGTCAGTAAAGCCAGTTCTAGTAAAACTCCAGTTTATGAGTTTAGATGGAGCAGAGTTTACTACACAGAGTCGTATTGTACACTGATAAGCTACATCAAAAATGGTTCAAATTTAAATTAATCATTTGATAGGGATAGTGATAGTAAACGGACTTAAAACAATTACTAGCTAATGCTTATATTAATTACAATTTTCCCAATAATGTTGGGTTAGAAAACAATGATAGTCCCACTTTATATTAAGTGTCCTTAACTACTATGTACTTACATAAAAAAATAAATACGATGTACTTACTGCGTTTCTAATGTATTTGAGAACACTTGTGGTGCTTTTGAGTTGGGATAGAGGTTGGGTTATGGACAGGTTTGGTGGTATGGGTAGGTTTAAGGGTGGGTTAAGGTGTAAGGGATGGTCAACAGTGTATTTACAAATGTAATTACAAAAGTTATTTACAGATGTAATTACATACATGTATTTAATCAAGCATAAGTACACTGTAAATACATGTATTTACACAATAAGTACATTGTAACAAACTATTAATTAGTGTGTAAGTACATATTAGTTTAGGCCACTTAATATAAAGTGGGACCACAATGATCATTGGAACAAAAATATACATAGATATAATAAAAGCATGCAGTTGGGCTTGAAAACAATGACCGCATGTGATTCATTTGCATTTATTAGCTATACTGCAAAAGCATGCCCTGTTAAAAAACATCATGAAAGAGACGGCTAAAGAGCGGTTTTGTTTTACACAAGCCTGCCGGGCAAAAGCACATCAAGTGAACATTGTTTTCCACACAAATGCAGATCATTTAACACCTGACATGAATTAGCTTTGAACGCGACTGAATGATTCATTGAGCTGGCAAGAAATTCCCCACACATGCAGCATATAATTTTTACATTTCAATGTGCTTGTTTGACCTCACTCGCATTACCCGAGCACCTACAACGTGACAACCTGTCATAAATAGCAAGTCATGTTGACTAACAACTTCTATCCACATCTGTCTTCATTTCAAGATGAACGCACTGTTGTTGTTGTTGTTGTTGTTGTTGTTGTTGTTGATGTTTTGTTTTCTTGAAATTAAATGTTCAACACAGGCATATTCTTAAAGAAAGACAACAAAAGAAAATAGAATATATATAAAGAATATATAGCATATATCATTGAATCCTTGTCTGCTTAGTCCCTTTATTAATCCGGTGTCGCCACAGTGGAATGAACCGCCAACTTATCCAGCACGTTTTTACACAGCGGATGCCCTTCCAGCCGCAACCCATCTCTGGGAAACATCCACACCCACACACTTATTCACACACACACACTACGGACAATTTTAGCCTATTCAATTCACCTGTACCACGTTTTTGGACTGTGGGGGAAACCGGAGCACCCGGAGGAAACCCACGCGAATCAAGGTTTTTACACTCTGATGTAGTTATTAAGCTGCCATCACCAAAAAAGGCTTTTATATAAAGTATTAAACACATTTCAGTAGTTCAGTACTTTCTCCTTGTGACGTGATTGTTATTACATATAACTTATTTTTCAGATTTTTTGTTTTGTTTTGTTTTTAAATTTGTATTGTTTGGGTTTTTACCAAACATGATGTGTTCAATGCTCCATTTCCCCGCTCTAATATGTCAGGAATTAGTAGAAATGTGTTGCGAGAGAGACAGAAGCTGTGTAATGTGAGTGTGCAGAGTTTGCTGAACCTCGATTAGATCAAAGTCAGGCAGGTTGAACCTCTGGATTAAAGGGTTGTTAAAACTAATGACCAACACTGATTGACACTCAAACTGCTCATTTCTTGCTTCAACAGAGCGTGTAACCGAAGTCAAGACTGACATTTTCGTGACGAGTATCGGGCCAGTTTCAGACCACGACATGGTAAAACATTTGAAACATACTTTGAATGTCATACATTTCTGACCTGCTTTTGTATTAACACTTTAAGCATATCATTTATATAAAATCAATTTTTGTTCTTATTGAAATGTGATGATAAAAGGTGAAAGAAAAGAACAAGTACTTGTAAATTTGTGCTGTAACCAAAAAAATAGAAGAAGCATTAAGGCATTTAAAAAATATATGAATGTCTTGCATAAAATATCGAACCAATTAATGTTTCTTTAAAGAAAGCACAACATGCTTGTCAAGCAGAACATTTCATAAAATAATTTCAGTGATAAATGAGAAAAACATATTGTGACGCTTGTCGATTCAGTTCATTAAAGGAATATGCTCATAGTTAATGTGAGCAGCTACCTGTGATGAACTAGTATGCAGTTTGATGTGAGAAAATCTCTGCTTTATCATTTAGAGATGGGTTAAAGAATGAATTATGCCGGCCACTTTATTAGGTACACCTTATTAATACAGTGCTGGACCCCCTTTTGCCTTCAGAACTGCCTTAATCCTTCGTGGCATAGATTCAATGAGGTACTGGAAATTTTCAGAGATTTTGGTCCAAATTGACCTGATAGCATCACACAGTTGCTGCAGATTTGTCGGCTGCACATCCATGATGCAAATCTCCTGTTCCACCACCTAAAGGTGCTCTATTGGATTGAGATAGGGTGACTGTGGAGGCCATTTGGGAACAGTGAACTCATTGTCATGTTCAAGAAACCAGTCTGAGATGATTCACGCTTTATGACATGGTGAGTTACACTATGGTCATAAAGGGATGGACATGATCAGTATCAATACTCAGGTGGGCTGTGGCGCTGACACGATGCTCAATTGGTACTACTGAGCCCAAAGTGTGCCAAGAAAATATTCCCCACACCATTACACCACCACCCCCAGCCTTAACCATTAATACAAGGCAGGATGGATCCATGCTTTCATGTTGTTGACACCAAATTCTGACCCCACCATCCGAATGTTGCAGCAGAAATGGAGACTCATCAGACCAGGCAACGTTTCTCCAATCTTCTATTGTCTAATTTTGTTGAGCCTGTGTGAATTGTAGCCTCAGTTTCCTTTTCTTAGCTGACAGGAGCGGCACCCGGTGTGGTTTTCTGCTGCTGTAGCCCATCCGCCTTAAGGTTGGACGTGTTGTGTGTTCAGTTACTGTTGCCTTTCTATGAGCTGGAGCCAGTCTGGCCATTCTCCTCTGACCTCTGGCATCAACAAGGCATTTGTGCCCACAGAACTGCCACTCACTGGATATTTTATCTTTTTTGGACCATTCTCTGTAAACCCTAGAAATGGTTGCAAGTGAAAATCCTAGTAAATCAGCAGTTTCTGAAATACTCAGACCAGCCTGGCTGACACCAGCAACCATGCCACATTCAAAGTCACTTAAATCAGCTTTCTATCCCCTCTCTGATGCTCGGTTTGAACTGCAGCAGATCATGTCTGCATGCCTAAATGCATTGAGTTGCTGCCATGTGATTGGCTGATTAGTAATTTGCGTCAACAAGCAGTAGGACAGGTGTATCTAATAAAGTGGCCATTTTATATATATATATATATATATATATATATATATATATATATATATATATATATATATATATATATATATATATATATATATATATATGCACACACACACACACACACACACACACACCGTGTCTCAAAAAAAAATACCCAAACAAAACAATCAATAATATATGATACAAAGACTGCTTATCGTACTACAGGAAAAAGAATGACCAAATTTCGAACAGGAATAACACCGCAATCTGCGCATTAGAATAATTATTTTTTTTAGTTTCCTAGATGACGTACTGATGGCGTATTGATGACGTATTTATTTTTAGCTGCGTAAGGCTTAAATGAGAATGGTGTCTTCGAAAGAAGATAAGAGTTTGATCAAAGATTTACAAAACTGAAAGGCTACAGTGCTTCACAGTTTCTTCGTTAATTTCCGACTAAAAACTGGACAAAATGTTGGCGAAAATTGATCGCACTGGATCAGAATGTCGAGTGGCGGGGAGTGATCATCCACGCACTTGCCGTACTGTTGAAAATATCACCACTGTTGAGAACATGGTACCGAGCCAAGAAGACCCATCGCACTGCCCGACAGATTGCACAGGAGTCTTGCAAATAATGACTCAAATGTGTAAATGTTGCTGTACTTTTGTGCGTGCTAATTTAGTTTAATTAATAATTTGGTTATCATTGTTTAACAAGGTAATGCGGTGATATAAATCAGGTGGGGTGGAAAATTGTATACATATCATATAATTTAATCTATTAGTCGTCTAATTACAAAATATAATTAAAGTTGGAGGTATTTTGATGAAATTCTGACAGAATTAGTTTTGCTTGGATTTTTTTGAGACATGGTGTAAATACAGTATATATATATATATATATATATATATATATATATATATATATATATATATAGTTATACAAGAAACATTTCTGGTTGGACAGTAAAGATATATCATATCATAACAGTAGCCAAAAGGGTCTGAATGCTTTAGTTATTTTTGGGCCGCTCCTGATTATAATTATAGAAATTATTGTAAGCGTTTAAATTTCATTCTCTTAGTTAAGCGACTCTGCCTGGAACATTGGGCTGTATGTGTGTCGTAATGGATGATCATGCGAAAATTTAAAAAATGCTCACAGCTATGACAATCAGTAGTTGTTAGAATGATTCATGCAGCTAATTATGGCCACCAATGCTTCAAAAAAAGCTCACGGCTCCTCTTTATGACTGAAATCACTGCACGAGAGCTACTCTACAAGTCTCAATTAGAACCCTCACAGTGCTTGCAGGGGAAAAAAAATTATATATATATATATATATATATATATATATATATATATATATATATATATATATATATATATATATATATATATATATATATAGATAGATATACAGTAAAGGTAAAAAATATAGTAGTTTTTTTAAAGCACCATCTTTAAAGAAAAAAAGAAATAGATATACACTTACCGGCCACTTTATTAGATACGCCTTCTTAGTACTGGGTTTGGACCCCCTTTTGCCTTTAGAATGGCCTTAATTCTTCATGGCATAGATTCAACAAGGTACTGGAAATATTCCTCAGAGATTTTGGTCCATAATGACATGAAAGCATCACGCAGTTGCTGCAGATTTGTTGGCCACATCCCAAAGGTGCTCTATTGGATTGAGATATGGTGACTGTGGAGGCCATTTGAGTACAGTGAACTCATTGTCATATTCAAGAAATCAGTCTGAGATGATTTGCGCTTTATGACATGGTGAGTTATCCTGCAGGAAGTCGCCATCAGAAGATGGGTACACTGTGGTCATAAAGGGGATGGACATGATCAGTAACAATACTCCGGTAGGCTGTGGCGTTGACAAGATGCTCAACTGGTACTAATGAAACCAAAGTGTGGCATGAAAATATTCCGCACATCAATACACCACCACCACCAGCCTGAACCATTGATACAAGGCAGGATGAACCCATGCTTTCATGTTGTTGACGCCAAATTCTGACGATACCATCCAAATGTCGCAGCAGAAATCGAGACTCATCAGACCAGGCAACGTTTCTCCAATCTTCTATTGTCCACTTTTGGTGACCCTTCTGGAACCAACAACCATGCCACGTTCAAAGTGCCTTAAATCACCTTTCTTCGCCATTCTGATGCTTGGTTCGAACTGCAGCAGATCGTCTTGACCATGTCTACATGCCTAAATGCATTGAGCTTTTGTCATGTGATTGGCTGATTAGTAATTTGCGTCAAGTTGGACAGGTGTACCTAATAAAGTGGCCGGTTAGTGTATTTATTAGTTCAACGTCAGTTTTTTTGAGAAAATATAAGGGGTCACTAACTGTTTCAATTAGTTTATTATTTATTTATATTTTTAACTTTTTACTAAATTGCACTGTAAAAATACATCGAGTGACAGCAAAAAGTTAAAAAAATCAACTATTGATAATATTTAAATAGCGTGAGAGTGAATAATCATCATTATTGGACACTTATCTTTTTATAGTGCTATTTATTTTATATGTATTTATGAATAATATCGTTTTTTTTTTCTTCCTGACTTGTCAGATATTTTTCATTAAGTATGGTTTCACACCAAAGGACAAGACTTAATTTTATAGTAGTTCCACAAAAGTACGTTAAAAAATAAGACAAATGTTTAACCATTTACTGCATTTTAAATGATGGCAATACTAATTATTTTCATTTTGTCATGTGTAAATGCAACGTCACGTCGACAACCAATATATAACGTGATCAATATGAATTGTATGATTGTAGAATGTGCTTATTTACCATGCTTAAAACTAAATCTACACTTAGGTTGCATTTGAGAATGTTATGGAAGTGAAATGCTAATGCTAATATGCTACCCTACTGAAAAAAAACTGCTTAAACCAGCCTAGGCTGGTTGGCTGGTTTTAGCTGGTCAACCAGGCTGGTTTTAGAAGGGTTTGGCGACTTCCAGGCTGTTTTCCAGCCATTTCCAGCCTGATCTTAACTGGTCTAGCTGGGAGATGACCAGCTAAAACTAGCTTGACCAGCCTAGCCAGCCTGGTAGCTGGTCAAGCTGGTTTTAGCTGGTCAATTTCCAGGCTGACCAGCTAAGACAAGCCTGGAAATGGCTGGAAACCAGCCTGGAAGTGGCCAAAACCCCTCTAAAACCAGGCTGGTCAACCAGCTAAAAGCAGCCAAACAGCCTAGACTGGTTTAAGCAGTTTTTTTCAATATGCTAATGTTCCTTTGCACTGGCTGAGAACAGTTAATGCTGTTAGTTATACAGGAAAACACTATTTAACCACTTTGGAGGCATACATCAGATTCCAGAATTGTCCGTGACAAGGCTCAGCAGGAAACACGAGCGATGATGCATCATGAGAACATGTTTACTGTGGTTTTGCAGGAGTACACCATAGATGTGTTCTTCAGGCAGAGCTGGAAGGATGAAAGGCTGAAATTTAAAGGCCCAATGGCCGTGCTCCGTCTCAACAACCTCATGGCTAGCAAAATCTGGACCCCCGACACGTTCTTCCACAACGGCAAGAAGTCCGTTGCCCATAACATGACCATGCCAAACAAACTTCTGCGGATCACAGAGGAAGGGACTCTGCTTTACACCATGAGGTGAATCTCCTCTATTTGTGTTTCATCTACTTTGTCTACTGGGACAGAACTGGATTTGATCACATTTCGTTGGTGTCTGTGTTCGATGTGAAGTCATTTCACTTGCCAAGAACATCTGAATAGCATTTATGATATTTTCGATATTCAGATATGTATATTCAAAACATATTTGGGTCGAACTTTATTTTTATGATCCGTTTGTTGAATTTAAGTTACATTGCATTTACAAGCCAGCTAATTCTCATTAAATTATAAGTAGACTGTTGGGTTGGGATTAGAGATAGGGTTAGTGTAAGTTGAAATGTGGTCGCAGTTTCTTATGGTCAGTTAAATGTCTGTTTAGCAGCAGTATCAACAGATATTAAGCAGACAGTCTACTAATAGTCAAATGGACCATCAAAATGGTCCAATGGTTACTGACAAATTAAAAGTCTGCATACTTTCGCATATACCCTATTAAACTCTGCCTAAAATACATTTGCCAGATTCAGATTTAAAACCCCAAAAGACAGAAAGAACTGTTATGTGTATACAATTTAAATGTAAATGATTGAATTGAATGATTATTGGTTAATTAGGTAATATTACTGATCTTAACATGGTTTAAAATAATCTATTTCAGCCAATTACAAGAAAAAAAAAAAAGACTTCTTCATAAGAAAGAAAAAGATATTATTGGAAGTATTCAATTAAGCATAATTTAAGAAATTATTTTCATTTTAATACATTTTTTATTAATTTTAAATAAATAATAATAAGAAAAAAACTATTTTTTGTATTCATATACAAAAAAATGTATATGAAACTGTATATGAATCAAACCATAATGCATCCTTATTTTAAATGAGACGAAAATCATATTTGCATCCTCAGGAATTATTCAAACTATTTAAAAAAATATTGTCCATTTTGATTTCACTCACTCTTACACCCCGTTTACACTCCCAGTTAAATGTGACCCAATTCAGATTTTTTGCTCATATGTGACACAGATCGGATCTGTTCTATGACTGTGTAAACACAAAACAATTTGGATACTCAGATCAGAGATCAGTTTCAGGCCTCATTCATTAATCGGATATGCAGGACTGAACTGCCGCTCTAGGCAAAGGACGAACACGCTGCCCTCAAATTGTAGAGCATGGGGGGTGGGGGGGGGGTGTATAGGGTGCTGGGTCGCGGACATAACTGAGGGCGCGAGTGTTGAAGGAGGTGTCGCAGACGCTTTCATCTCTATTCTGCCGCCCTAGGCGGGGATATAACTGAGGCGGCGGGGGCTGAGGGAGGTGTCGCGGACGCCGCCCTAGGCGGTCGCCTAGGTTGCCTCTATGGACACGCCGGCTCTGCGGATATGCGACAATGCAACTATCATGTAAACAGGCAGATCGGGTTTATTGAGGCATTCCGTTTTGTACGTCATTAAACTTGCAACAATGTGGTGCTTCTCCGTAGTTTAATGACAGAGAAGGAAGAGTGTGTGTGGAGACGCCCACGCGGTAAACAACAGAGGAAACACAGAGAAAGAAAGTGGTCAGTCGCCACAATTTGCTCCCACCAGACCTGAGATCTCTCTCGTACCCACAACTTCCTCTGAATGGTGGAGGACACCATATATTAACCATAGGCGCAAGCTGCGATAACAGCCCTTTCCCACCTCCACCTCAAAATCATTTTAAAGTAGTTTGAAGACAATTTCTTCCATTGTGGCTAGTGTGGCGCAGATGTTAGAACGCGCCTTTGTGCATGCGTGACGTCATGAATTGCATACCAAGTGTAAACACAATAATCAGATATGGCTCACAAGTAAAAGAACGTGTAAACGACAGGTACAAAAATCAGAAACAGGCAAGAAATGGGAATTGGGCATCAAGAAATGAGAGTGTAAATGGGACATGAGTGCAAACGTCATAAACATTACAAACATTTTGACTATAACCACACTTGGGTTAAATTGTATACTATTTAACAAGTACATCATACCATCGAACTGTCAGTTCTGAAAATGGAGGGTAAAATCGTGGGTAAAATTGCAATTAACTGTCAACTGCCCTAAACACTGTATCCTGCTTTCTCTCTCCCCGCCTCAGGCTTACAGTCAGAGCTGAATGTCCAATGCACTTAGAAGACTTCCCAATGGATGCCCATGCTTGCCCTCTCAAATTTGGCAGCTGTAAGTACTGTGCCTTTTCAATTTTCCCAAGTTCAGATCCTACTTAAAGTCACCAAAACTGAGTGTCTGTGAGTGAGGGACTCTCTCTTAGGTCCGCAGAGAGTAGAGATCATCTCTGACATCGAACATCACATACCCGAGTCCACACAAGCAGCCGGACGGATTTAGCCAGCTCTACCCTGACCTAACTAATCCTTGAAAAGAAAGAACAGATGCGTCTGCGCTGGAGGAAGAATAGGGTGGGGGGGGGAGAAGACACATGAATAAAAAACAAGCTTGTGACTCAAAGCCACGAGGCTGTAAATATTTCAGTGTCTGCTGCGCTTGAGAATCCACTGCAGTATATGACCCCGGGAAGCATTGACATCTGACAAGTGACTTCTTGACTTTGGACAGTTTATACTGTGTTCTGTTTGTTTTCGGCAGATGCCTACACCAGAGCTGAAGTGGTGTACGTTTGGACTCGAGGGGCGGCGCAGTCCGTGGTCGTGGCTGACGATGGTTCCCGTCTCAACCAGTATGACTTGATGGGACAGAGCGTAGACTCGGGCGTGGTGCAGTCCAGCACTGGTGCGTATATATAGCCGTTTGTACTTATTAAGGATGCAAGGCCTTATAGCAGGGGTCACCAAACTTGTTCCTGGAGGGCCAGTGTCCTGGAGATTTTCGCTCCAACCCTAATCAAACACACCTGAACAAGCTAATCAAGGTCTTACTAGGTGTACTTGAAACATCTAGGCAGGTGTGTTGAGGCAAGTTGGAGCGAAACCCTGCAGGGACACCAGGCCCTCCAGGACCGAGATTGGTGACCCCTGCCTTATAGAGTGGAGGAACTACCACATTGTAGGCTAATCGGCTGCTAGCATAAAACTGGTTCCCTCGATAAAATCCCTCATAGGATTTCCCCATAGGCTTTTCGAAGATTACAAATAATAAGCTCTGTGTTCAAACACTGTTCATTACACTTCTGCGTTTTGTCCAGCCGGATAATCCTCACACGAAAATACAACTTTGAGCACTTTTGGATCTCAAATGCAAACGCAAGAACTAAAAAGCTGACATTAGGATATAAACGGACTACAGTGTCCTCGGGGCGCTCGCTTGTGACGTCAGCACCACCCTGCTGCAGACGACTTTTCAAGCTTATCTTTAGAAATATAGTCCATGACAACGATTTACTCTCTCGGTTGATTGTATTTTCATCCACGCTATATATTATAAACAAATAAATGCGCAAAAACACATAGACCTTCGTGCCTTTTGGATTGTTTTTATGAGGGAAATACACTTTATTTTGCTTTACGGTTGTGGTTTTAAAACTGTATGTATAAATGTGCCTACATAGTATTATCATAAGACATATTTAAATAAGTGTATCGCTCGCGTGCACACAGCCCGCTTACCTTAACAGACGACAGAATTGAGGTGTGAGGAGCAAGTCTATCAAATGTCTTCAAGTCCCATCATGGATAGAGAACAACATTCAATATTCTTTGTATGTCACGAAGTAAAGCGAAAAGCAGCCCATACAGTCACATCTGCTATACATTTTATGGAGGAGTGTAAATATTGCAGTTATGAGTTAAATGTGTTCAGATAAAGAAAAAACGACGAAAAATCAATTGATCACATTAAATGACAGTTAATATGTCTGTATTTTTTACACAATTATTCACACGTTTGCATTACTGAGGGCAGGAAAGAGACAGGCTGCACTGGTAAGCAGTATCTTCATAATATCATTTAATTAAAATAAATGATCAACAAATGAATCTGTCTCGGCGGTCTTTACAAGTGAAGGAATTGTCTACACACACTATGAATTCCCAATTAGAAAAATATTTCAAACTGTAAAATACTCTTCATGAAAATACTTAAGTAACAGACAAATTCAAATGCGCAACACAAGCGAGGTGCGTTCCAGACCAGTTCAGATGACGCATAATGTCTCTGACACTGTCTGCAGTCCCATTTAGCAACTTGATAGTAACCGTCTTTTTAAAGAAGCGTAACCAATTTTTTAAAAATTGTCCTCATACTAATAGCCGAATTAACTGACAAAACGTAAAATACCTACGTTTCATCATAAGATCAGGCTGAAATACCCTAGAAGCTTTATACTTCAAAGCATTCAGTGTTGCCTCTTGTTGTTTGAAGCAAAGACGTGTGAATGAGCTCTAACAGTGCACATTTGTACCACAATTATTTGGTTCTTTCAGTATGATACTGTATAAACTAATACAGCATTGTTTTAACCACAGCATGAGCAAAACTTAATTTGAAACAACTATTTTTATATATTCAATTTAAAATCTGTGGGAACTTGAAATTGCTAAGACGTTTATTTCAGTGTGTCGATGTACTTCCAACTAAAATGCAATATTGATTAGGAAGCGGGGCTTTCTTTTCTTTTCTTTCAATCACTTCTTTGTAGCACACTAATAGTAGGAGGTATGTGGTCAAACTGACAACAATCACTCCAAAGGCGGATGTTCAATCTTATATATATATATATATATATATATATATATACTATTTATATATATACTATTAATAAATATATAAATTTCATATATTTTTAAATAATTTAGATTATAATTTAAACATTATATTAAAATATTTAAATGTCTTCTAAACTAATGTGTTAATACATCTTAAATTAGTCTCTTTTTTTGTTTTAGATTTTATTAATAAATAATTCATTCAATAAATATTTTTGGAGTACTATTTACAACCCAAATCTTTAAAAAGGAAACAATGAGGGATTACTCGTCCTTACTCTGGTTATATTTTAGCAAGTTTAGCCAAAGTAGCATGCCCCAGTTTTTATAATTTCCCATGTGGATATACCCATTATTATTCTGTTCTGTTCCTTTATTGAACAATCAATACAGGTGCTGTAACAAAAAGGGTCCAAAGTGGATAACCTTGTTTACTGGATGACAGTGTTTGGGATAGTAAGGGGTTTTTCTTAATATATAATATACATTAAGAGGTGTATTTTTTTAACTGTATTAATCCTTTGTAAACTATGAAGATATTTAGATATTGTTAGTTCAAAGTTCTTGTTTTTTACACTGGATTATTTTGCTTGTTTTAAAGAGCCCATATTATGGGTTTTTGAAAATTCCCCTCCATGTAGTGTGTAACACAGCTCTAAGTGAAGTGGAGTATCCAGCTAAGGCTTAAATCTGTTAGTGTACAGTGTTAAAAACGGTTAATTCATCTAAAAAAGAGTCGACTCATAGTGCTTCAAACGAGTCGCCTTGATACGGATTCATTAGGTGTTTCGCCATGACGTACGAACGAAACCAAGTTATTCACGTGCACGCGCAAACCCGGGAGATTTCAAACCTGAGGCCCCGCCCTCTGACGCAGAAACCGAGACACACACACACACACACACACACCCACAAACACACACACACACAAACATGCCGGTCGATTGAAGTCACACTGCAGATGGATATATTGAGTCTCTACCCAAAGATGAAACCTCAGCATTATAGCCAAGCAGTTGGAAACTACTGGAAACTTCTGGAAGCTACATGCTACAAAGAATACTTCATCAGCGTTTGTTAAAGGAAGGATCAGTAACTTACTGATAGACGTCAGGATGGGTTTCTTCCTCCATTTCTCAAGTGTAAGTACGTGCGATTAAAGTTGCCTCGTTGACTCTAGCTTGCAAATGTATTTAGTTGTGATTTGTTACTTGTAACCGCGTGTACTGTATGAGGTTAACTGGCTATATTCTCTTATCGTGTGCAAAGTCACGTTAAAAACGCGACGCGTGCTGCGTTAACGGAGCTCCGTGGACGGGGAGTAACGTTAGTGTGTGTGTCTGTGTGTGCGTGCGCGCGCTGTCGTCCGGAGGTGTGTGTGTTTGTGTGTGTGTTTGTGTGTGTTTGTGTGTGTGTGTGTGTGTGTGTGTGTGTGTGTGTGTGTGTGTGTGTGTGTGTGTGTGTGTGTGCGCGCGCGCGCGCGCGTTGTCGTCCGGAGCAGGGTTAAGTGCGTATGTGTGTGTGTGTGTGTGTGTGTGAGTGTGTGTGTGTGTGTGTGTGTGTGTGTGTGTGTGTGTGTGTGTGTGTGTGTGTGTGTCTGTGAAAAGAGCAGAGTGAGAAGCTAGGAGATCTCCTCAACTGTTTTTGGAGTTTTTGTTCAATAAAATAGTCAGTCGTCTGTATTTTCAAGTCCATAGTCTGTATTTACATTGACCCACTGGCAGCTAAAATCCACGCCTACACCATCGAGCGTGTATGAACTGTGATTACTTTTATATTGCTGATTAGCTGTTTGGCATTTCATTCTCTGACTGAAGGCAGTCGACCAATCGCAACAGACTGTCATTGGTCCAATCAGCGCAGATTAGCTTCGCGCTAAGGAGGGGTTTGGGAACAAATGAATCCCTGAACGATTCATACAGGAGTCGCTGGGATAATTAGGTAAAAATAAATGCAGATTATAAGACCATGAAAGTGTTTTTTGACCTTGCATGCATATTAAACTGTTGTTGGAGACCCTTACAACCAAGATATGACCCTATTTCATGTATAATATGGGCTCTTTAATGAAAAAATCTCCTAAATGTGACATTATTTCTGAAAAGTAGACAATAGTTTTTTTGCCTGTCCAGATTATACTTTTAAAGGGGACCTATTATGCAAAAATCACTTTTATAAGGGGTTTAAACACAGTTGTTTGGCAACAGTCTATAAATATAACCAGCTTTTAATAGTAAAAATCTCTTTAATAATTACACTTGATATAAGCAGACTGCAGAAACACTGCAGATTGACATTCTCTCTTTGTACGTGTCATCAGAGAGGGAAAGCCCCGCCCATTAGTGACATTAACCCTCCCTCATTAGCATAAGTCTAGTTTTTGAATCTGCCACTATGCTGACACACTGGCATTTGTAGCTCCGCCCTCTTTTGAAAAGAGCGTAATCTTTGAATTTAAAGCGACAGTCACCAAAACAGCACAATTAGAATTAAAGTCTGAAAAGGGCAGTTTCAAAGAGTTATAAAACATCAACATGACAAAAACTTTAAGTAAGTCTTTTGCAGTGCCATTATGTAATCTAAATGCGAGTCAGTGCATTAATTTAGAGTTAATTGTTCAATAATTTACCATGGTCAATTATCATGTTAAAACTACGGTCTTAATATGCACACTATTAGTGTATATAAGCCATATTTCTAAACGTCCTCACTTCGATCTTTTTCTCTTCACTTTCAGGAGAGTATGTTGTCATGACAACACATTTTCACCTCAAAAGGAAGATCGGTTACTTCGTCATCCAGACGTATTTACCATGCATCATGACTGTGATCCTGTCCCAGGTGTCCTTCTGGTTAAACAGGGAATCTGTCCCTGCCAGAACTGTGTTTGGTGAGTGCCTTTAAGTGTCTTTGAGTTCTTGCACTGCACAAAATAACCATCTAAAACATGATAAATAAATGACTGATTTATGAAAATGCAGCCTAGAAACAAGGCAAATGATCTGCCAGTGCAGTAAGATAATAACACTTGGTAACATTTAGTCATTTGGCAGTCGCTTTTGTCTAAAGCGAATAACAATTGAGGCGACATTCAATAAGAAGAGGCAATACACACAAATGATTATGCAAAGGGACTGTTTGTGCTTAGAGTATTACGTGCTAGAATAAGGAGGGAGACAGAAAGAAGAGTGTTTCTACAGGTGGTTTGTCAAATCCACTCACCTGTGTGAGGCACAATAAATGCAAGTTTTTTGAGATGTTGAGTGATTTTAAGAGAGTGTCTTGTGCAAAACTGGTGCAAATGTTGGTTGAAATGACAGAAAGATGAAAGAGGGTGTTTTTTACAGGTGGTTTGTCAACGCCTCTCACATGTGTGAGACACAATGAGAAATTGAATAATGTTCAGAGACAGGGGCAGGGCCAGAAATGTTGAATTGAGTGGGGCTTGGTGAAATAGGGTGCACCTCAATGTCTAGTTTTAAACTAGACTTATATAGTTCATTTCTCTGTGGCGACCCCTGATTACTAAAGGAACTGAAAAGAAAATGAATGAATGAACATAAAACAATTAGCTGTTTTAAAAAGAATGATGCTGGTTCAACTCATCTTAATAAATGTTTGAGTGTAGTTAATAATTGGCCTGTTTGAACATATCAAATGACAGCCGCTGTACTGTACAACCGCTGCCGCACACAGGTGTGTGTGTGCTTGTGAGAGAGAGCTGACGCTGACCAAGCCGAATATGTACACCTTAACGAATGAGGCTTCTGGTTACACATCTCTTTGCTTCTAGCTACTTTTACAGTGTAGCCCTTGTAGAAAAATCAGTGTGAAATATAGCCGGTTGCCATGACAAATTCACAGGCTTGCTGTTGCACATCAGAAACTGCAATGCGGCTTTGATCGTGCTGCTCTCATTTTCATTCCTATAGTTTACTCTCGCTCACTTCATGCACTCGGCTGATGCATGTTAATGTTACAATCAAGTTAGAAAAATGTCCTGACCTGTTATACAGCAAGCACAAAACAAGCTGCATCCCTTGCTATTCATTCACTCATTTTCCTTTGGCTTAGTCACTTACTTATCAGGGGTCACCACAGTGGAATGAACCGCCAACTATTCCAGTAGATAGTTGCAGCAGCAGATGCCCAGTACTAGGAAACACCCATACACTCTCACATTCACACACACACACACACACACACACATGCACGCACACACACACACACACACACACACACACACACACACGCGCACGCACACGCACACACACACACACACACAAACACACACGTTTGTTTTTGTGAAAAGTGGGGACATTACATAGGTTTCCATTCATTTTATAAAGTCCAAACCGTAGATTATATTGCCCTCACCCCACCCCACCCCTAAACCCAACCATCACTGGAGACTGTGTGCAGCTTTACTCTCTGATTAAACTCATCCTGTAGGATTTATAAGCATTTTGAGAAGTGAGGACGTCCTCATATTTCACCTCCTTTTTGTAATACCTGTGTCATACCTATGTCATTATACAGATTTGTGTCCTGATATGTCACAAAAACATGTACACACACACACACACACACACACACACACACACACACACACACACACACACTACAGCCAATTTCGTTTATTTAATTCACCTATAGCGCATGTCTTGGGGGAAACCGGAGCACCCAGAGGAAACCCAGGTCAACACGGGGAGAACATGCAACCTCCACACAGAAATGCCAACTGTCCCAGTCGGGACTTAAACCAGCGACCTTCTTGCCGTGCTAACCACTGAGCCACCATGTCTCCCTCATTATTATTATCATTATTAATATGTTACTTATCATTTACTATTCATTTTGAAGTCTTTGTATTTCTGTATTTCGGACTCATCCCTAATAATTACGCTACACCACAGGTGTCAAACTCAGTTCCAAAAGGGCCGCAGCTCTGCACAGTTTAGTTTCAACCCTAATTAAACACACCTGATCAAACTAATTGAGTCCTTCAGGCTTGTTTGAAACCTACAGGTAAGTGTGTTGGAGCAGGGTTGGAACTAAAGTGTGCAGGGCTGCGGCCCTCCAGGAATTTAGTTTGACACCCCTGCGCTACACTGATAAAAGAGGAGCACTACGCAAGTGCTTTTGTGGATTTAGGGTTATGGTTTGGGTCAGCATGATCCAAGTACATATTTATTTATTTATTTTTTTTTATTTATTTATTGTACTTAAAATATAAATCAATTCAAATAGACTTGCCCAAGTGATATTAACAAAGTCATTCGTAAATCAACCAAAGGTAAAAAAAAAAAAATTATGAAAAATAACATCCATACATACAGCGCTCAGCATATACGAGTACACCCTTTAGAAATCTCTCTTTTAATTTCATACTTTTAATAAGAAGCTTTACAATATTATATTTGTGCATATACATTAGATTCATCCATACTCTAACCGCTGATATCGCCCACAACACATTGCATGTTGGACCTGAGTTTGATTAGAACTACAAACGCTGGTAAAAAGTGTAAATAAACTACAAATGTGGATGCGCGAGACCAGCAGTCAAGTAGAGTTCGGTAAAGATGTTTGTATGACTGATTGAATTAACATCTAGCCAACTGTAAAATGCAATTTAAATCGCATTTTACATGCTATATTTCATTTGCAACAAAATAGTGAACTTATATCAAGATATGTTTGAACAAAAACGCCTGAATGCGTAATTATCCAAACACCTGAGGAGATTTCTCCGCATGAAAGACTCGTGAATGAGAGATTATCCTGCTGCTGCGTCTCCAATAAGGTAGGAAATGAAATGCGACAGAAATGTGGATGATTGACGAGGAAGTAGTATGTCCCAAAGTTTGCATACTCTTCTGAAACACACTCAAACGTATATATTTTTCCCTTACAAAAAAGTGCATACTTTTAGGGTGTAGTATAAGTACGCGATTTAAGACGCAGTGTTAGTATTCTTGCTATAATATTACATTCAAAACTGACATCTTTCCATTTCCTGTGTGGTATTGTGAAGTATTTTGTTTATGGAAATTCTTACATTTTCTTTAATGTTTTTTTTTTTTTTTTTTTATGATACATACATTATTACACTGTTTTTATATAGATTTTACTGGAAATGTTCAAAAATTCTTAAATCAAGAAAAAAAAATAGCTTGTTTTTAGAAATAATGTCAAAATTAAGTTTTTCCTTAAAACACAGGTGTCAAACTCAGTTCCAAAAGGGTCGCAGCTCTGCACAGTTTAGTTCCAACCCTAATTAAACACACCTGATCAAACTAATTGAGTCCTTCAGGCTTGTTTGAAACCTACAGGTAAGTGTGCTGGAGCAGGGTTGGAACTAAACTGTGCAGGGCTTCGGCCCTCCAGGAATTAAGTTTGACACCCCTGCCTTAAAACATTAATCCTATTACAAAGAAAACATTATTTTGCTACCCCATTGACAGATTATTTAGCTTGTTTTAAAGAAAAACTCATTCATTTTGACATATTATTTCTGAAAACAAAACAAAGTCCATTTCTGGTCTAAAACTGCTTCTTGATTTAAGACTTTTCAGAAGTGTGGACCAGAAACCCGATACAAAAATACATTTCCAGTGTAGCTCTTTCAGAAGGAGCCAGCTACAGTAACTGCAAAATCATAAATTCGTAATTTTGCCAGCGAGCACAACAATATTCAAAGTTTTAAAGTGTGCCGAGAGGATTGTGCGTGTCTGTGTGATGTATTATGTAGCACATATCAGAGAGGAAAGATTGTGTTCTTCTGTCAGCCTGTCGGGCTTACCTCTGCATTAGTCTCCTGAATGGGCTCTCTGGATTCCCGAGTATTTTCATCTCTGACAAACATTAAAAGTTCCATCCAAGAGCTGACTTTGTTTTCGCCGGGTAGCAAGAATAATGACAAATGAGACAAGGATGTGATGCTTGTTAGAATAGAAGCAAGAAAAAAAAAACAGAACTGCTGCTCATATCCCAATCATTGTCAGGTTGCGCTAGAGAAAAAAAATCAAATTAAAGGTCTGTGAAGTGCACTGAAATGTGCATTTTTAGATTCGAAATTTGCCTTAATCTCAACTGAAAATTGAAGACGGGGCGGGACATATTGTAGCTCCGCCTCCTAGTTTATAATAATAGCTAATAGCATTTGTTTATATTACAGCTCTACCAGTGAGAGAGGTCAATCAATCACATTAAATTGAGATCAATCACATTAAATTAAAAGCCAAGTGAGAAGAAGGAGTCACGCACGTCAGATACTAGAGAGCATTTGATTAGTCAGAAGATTTGATGAGAAACTGAATATGAGGTGATGACCAAAAAATCATGGAAGTGACCAGGACGTGAAGAAAAGTTGTTTCGAGGGGAGGGAAGTTTATCATATTTGATAAAAGATTATGGAGGCAACATTTTCTTTCAGAAAATAATGAAGTGCACCGATACATTGTTTAAACAACCACTACTATATCCATATAAAAGTATGAAGAGTACATTTTTCGTTCTGGTGAAATCTAACAAGTATTTTTCATATATATTTTGGTTATAAGTAGGCCTACATGGAATCTGCGCGCATAGAATTCCACAGATTTTCAGCCCATTGTTAATTCTGTTTGTTGACTTGTGTAAATGTGTGTAAATTTATATTTAATCAGTTTTTAAATTAATTTCAGTAATATTATTGACTAATTGAAAATATTCACATGATTTATTTACAGTATAGTTTGTAGTCATATTTTCTCTCTTTTAGTAGATATATTATATAGTAGACTTGTTTTGTTTACCAAATAAAGTGGATCTAATTGGATTTGTAAACATTAAATACAAGTTTAAAAGGTATTACTTTTTATTTCATATATTAAGGTTTTAGTTATTATACTCTCAAAATCATTCCGCATAAATCCGCAGTTTTTTAACAAAATTCTGCGCAGAAATAGCAAGAATTGCCCGCCGATTGCGTCTGTCCCTAGTTATAAGCATGTGTAAGTAATATGAAACGTATCTTTGAGAGGCACATGGAGAAACACTGCAGCGCTGGGGAATATTGTTGGTGTTTACAGCGGTTTGATGGACAAATATGAATTTGTAGCTAAATTGTTAACAGTGCGAAACAGCATTCTTCGCTGTTTACGACCTTGCTACAACATACACTAGAAGCTATGCATGTAATTGATCAGTTTTAACAAAAAAAATACTTACAAATTGTGGCTTACAATCCACAGCTCCATCTATTATGGTTGGAACTGCTCCTTCTTTGAGGAGTTTTTAGCTAAATCCAGCACTGAACTGGCAGAGATTCTAGAAACTGTCCTTTGTCAAATGCTACAGCTATAGCTGTTTTTTTTTAATGCTCTGGAACATAATTAATATGAAGTGAAATTGTAAGCACTTCTCTCTTTGTGTCATGTCTTTTGTAAGCACAAATACAGAAACAGAAGATGCTCTGTGAAAATAGCAGACGGCATTTTACCTTTCTCTGCTACAACATTATAGCGCGTCTTGCCTTGACCCTTTGCTGCTCAAGGTGTATGCTCACAACCTGAAAGGTTTATGACTTCATTAACCGGGATTTTTTATTTTTTTTGTAGTCCCCAAACTTCGTTCGCTGTAGGCTTTGCTAAGTTAACTCTGTAAATGCCAATGTCTCTCCCTCTGCGCTGTCGCCTCTGGCTTGCATGGTTCAGGATCGGTAGAGCTACGCATCAATGAATTTGCTCTTCAGTGTTTGGACTCTCAGTAAAGACTTCAAACCACACTGAACTGAGCTAAACTGAACTGAACTTAAACACTAAAAACTGAACTACCCTGATCCAGTTACTATGACCATTTATTAGAAGCTGCTTTGACACAATCTACATTGTAAAAGTCCTATACAAATAAAGCTGAATTGAATTGAATCTTTGCATTGAACTTTGAGCATATTACAATTATAGATGTTGTTTGTGTTAACACAGCTACATTACACATCAACTAAAGCTTAAAATATGATATTGTGGTGGACCACCCCTTTAAGACTTGTCTACTACTACTATTCCTTAGTAAATGGTAATCTCACGCAGCTATGTGAACTGATTTCAAAAGATAACCCCTTAGCTAAAAACTTTTACTATGTATAAAATCTCTTAGTGGTAAGGTAAAATTGTGAATATGGCCCTTGGAGAGTAAGAACAGTAAACTTTCTACCCTCCCTAAATGAATATAATTTTAAATGATGAAAAAGTGGAAATAATTTGTCTTTAATTTAACAAATAGAATAAATCATTTAACTTGAAGCGATTGTTCTTAGTCATTTTCCTGAAACCCACTGACGTGAAGTACTTAATAGGCCTATAGCTGAAATATGATGTGCTTTGCCTGCCACATTGGTTCATCTTGTTATCACACTCAAAACCATGGCATCTTTCCAGAACATTCAAGAACACCTTTACTGAACAACAGGTCTTATCCTCTACCCAATGAAGAAGGGTTGCATACATTTTCAAGTTGTTTCCTTTCATAGGGTGGAAACCTTGGAACCAAGTCAACGTCACGTTATAAAACTGTGTGAAAGTCTAATAAGAGGTCCAACCTCCCGACAATACAAATATCTTCTAAAAAAGAACAGAAGCTGCTCCTCTTCTACAGTGATCTTCAATGACAAGAGGTGAAGATAACCCATGTGCCCCACAAGAAAAATGAGCAACATCCTTTGTTTTATAGTGATAACACCTTTGCTGAACCAGCAAAACAAAGAAGAAAAAAATATATTAAGAACAAAACTGTCTGAGAAGTCAGAATTCTCCCTGAAGCTGACTTTAACAGTTTAAATAGAGGACTCACTATAGGTAGGTCTCAAGAAGGCAGAAAAGCTAATTCTTCTTTGTTGAACCTCTGCTCGATCAGATCCATGGTTTGATAATCGAATGTCCATTCCTCAGTTCTCAAACTATTCCTTGACATGGGAAATGTTGAATGTCAGAAATTTGTTTGCCTGGCACATTGGTTCATCTTGTTACCACACTCAAAACCATGGCACATTTCTAGAACATTGAAGAACATCTTTACTGAACAACAGGTTGCGTCCCCCACCAAACATTGAGGGGTTACTTACATTTTCAAGTTGTTTCCTTTCATAGGATGATATCTTGGAACCAAGTTCACATTATAAAACTGTATGAAAGTCTACTGAGAGGTCTAACCTGCCGCCACACAAATATCTTCTTAAAATAGAACAGAAGCTGCTCCTCTTGTACAGCGATCTTCAATGACAAGAGGTGAAGATAACCCATATGCCCCACAAGAAAAATGGCATCTTCCCCTAGAGCAACACCCTTTGTTTCATAATGATAACAACTTTGCTGAACCAGCAAAACAAAGAAGAAAAAAATATATCAGAGCCAAGAACAAATCTGTCTTAAGAGTCAGAATTCTCCCTGAAGCTGACTTTAACAGTTTAAATAGAGGACTCACTATAGGTAGGTCTCAAGAAGGCTAGAAAGCTGATTCTTCTTTGTTGAACCTCTGCCAAATCAGATCCATGGTCTGATTATCTGTTGTCCATTTCCAAGTTCTCTGACCATTTTGACATGGGACATGTTGAATGTCAGACGTTTGTTTGCCTGGCACATTGGTTTATTTTGTTACCACGCTCAAAACTATGGCACATTTCTAGAACATTGAAGAACATCTTTACTGAACAGCAGGTCTCATCCTCTACCCAATGAAGAAAGGTTACATACATTTTCAAGTTGTTTCCTTTCATAGGATGATACCTTAGAACCATGTCATCGTTCACATTTTAAAACTGTATGAAAGTCTACTGAGAGGTCCAACTTGCCGTCAAAAAAATATAATCTTAAAATAGAACAGAAGCTGCTCCTCTCGTACAGTGATCTTCAATGACAAGAGGTGAAGATAACACATGTCCCCCACAAGAAAAATGGCATCTTCCCCTAGAGCAACGTCCTTTGATTCATAGTGATAACACCTTTGCCAGCAAAACAAAGAAGAAAAAAATATAACTGAGCTGAGAACAAAACTGTCCTAGGAGTCAGAATTCTCCCTGAAGCTAACTTCAACAGTTTACATAGAGGACCCACTATAGAAAAGTCTCAAGAAGGCAGGAAAGCTGGTTCTGCTCTGTTGAACTTCTGCCAAATCAAATCCATGGTCTGATAATGCAAAGTCCATTTCCCAGTTCTCAAACCGTTCCTTGACATGATAAATGTTAAATGTCAGAAACTTGTTTGCCTGGTAAATTGGTTCATCTTGTTACCACGCTTAAAACCATGGCATCTTTCCAGAACATCGAAGAACATCTTTACTGAACCACAGGTCTTGTCCTCTACACAATAAAGAAGGATTACGTACATCAGGGGTCACCAATCTTGCTCCTGGAGGGCCAGTGTCCCTGCAGGGTTTAGCTCCAACTTGCCTCAACACACCTGCCTGGGTGTTTCAAGTATTGATTAGCTTTTTCAGGTGTGTTTAATTAGGGTTGGAGCTCAAATCTGCAGGACACCGCCCTCCAGGAACAAGTTTGGTGACCCCTGCCATACATTTTCAAGTTGTTTCCGTTCATAGGGTGATACCTTTGAACCAAGTCATCGTTTACATTATAAAACTGTATGAAAGTCTACTGAGAGGTCTCAAGAAGGCAGAAAAGCCGATTCTTCTTTGTTGAACCTCTACCAAATTAGATCTGTGTACAGATAATGCGATATCCATTCCCCAGTTCTCAAACTATTATTTGACAAAGGAAATGTTGATTGTTGTTAACTTGTTTGCCTGGCACATTGGTCAATCTTGTTGCCACATTCAAAACCATGGCATCTTCCCAGAACATTCAATAAAGCCTTTACTGAACAACAGGTCTTATCCTCTACTCAATTAAGAAAGGTTACATACATTTTCAAGTTGTTTCCGTTCATAGGGTGATACCTTGGAACTAAGTCATCGTTCATGTTATAAAATGGTATGAAAGTCTACCGAGAGGACCAACCTGCCTTCACACAAATATCTTCTTAAAAAAGAACAGAAGCTGCTCCTCTTGTACAGCGATCTTCAATGACAAGAGGTGAAGATAACCCATGTGCCCCACAAGAAAAATGGCATCTTCCCCAAGAGCAACGTCCTTTGTTTTATAGTGATAATTCCTTTCCTGAACCAGCAAAAATCTAAGACAAGAGTCAGAATTCACCCTTAAGCTTAACAGTTTAAATAGAAGACCCACTGTAAATAGGTCTCAATTCTCGAAAGGTGATTTTGCTTTCTGCCAAATCAGATCCATGGTCTGATAATGCAATGTCCATTCTCAAACCATTCCTTGGCCTTGGAAATGTCAGAAACTTGTTCTGCAACCAAAAGAATGTACCACAGTAACCTCTACACAGGGTGCATGGCAAATCCATTTCTCATGCGCTGTGTAGGAGACAACTGATATGTTGTCCATCTTTATGAAGCTGAAACAAACCTTAAATCTGTTTATGGGACACATCCAATCATCACTTTTCCAGTCTAGATATTCTGAGTGACATTTATAAACTGATCTCAACCTGTAGGTGTGCCATAAACGATTCTTCATACAGAAACACGAAGTCCAATTGTGTGTGTATGTTACTCTTATTAGTACAACCCCTGAAACAACTTTGGGTTGCACAGCGCTCAGTGGTTAGCACTGTCTCACTGGACATTCAGAGCGCTCTACACATTGGGGGAATCTCCTTATCCACCACCAGTGTGGAGCTTCCACCTGGATGACGCGACAGCAGCCATATTGTGTCAGATCGCACACCAGCCAAGTGAGATATGGGGATGATTGGGATGCCATGATGAACAGAAGTCAAAGGGCAAATTTGGCCAGGATGCTGTGGTTAACACAGACAAAGAGTCAGGACCTCGGTTTAACGTCTCACTGACAGCATAGAGTCCTCTTCACTATACTGGGGCATTAGGACCCACACAGACCGCAGGTTAAGCTGGCTTCACTAACACCACTTCTGGCAGCAACCTAGCTTTCCTATGTGGTCTCCCTTTCAGGTACTGACCGGGCGCAGCCCTGCTTAGCTTTAGTGGGCGACCATGTGAGAGTTGCAGAAAGCTAGCTGGAACTGGAAACCTATGCAAACACATGGATAACATGCAAACTCCACACAGAAGTGCCAACTGACCCAGCTGGGGCTCAAACCAGCGAGCTCTTTTCTGTGAGGCAATTGTGCTACCCACTGCACCACCATGACGCCCTTATGTGGGTTAAAACATTATCATAATAGCTTTCCGTATGTTATGTATAATAATTGTGATGTGAATTTTTGCTTTAATACTTTCAATATATTTATCTTGAAAGCTCAATAAAAATACATATTTGATTAAATTGCACCATATAATAGATTACATCACTGAACCAGTTTCAGAATATAATATATAAAATATGGAGAAAAAGCTTACTTGGAGCTCTCTCTCCTCAATATTAACACTTTTATTGTCGTTTTATTGCTTTATTATAAGCCTGCCAAGAAGAAAATGAGCTCTTCCTTTCTTTCTCCATAGTAGTCTCCGCAGGCCTTCATTCCCGAACAGCATTAGAGAACACCTTTGAAAGTTAATTTCATTTTTGTTGCAATGTCATTACTCTGCTTCTTAATAAGTCTCTTATCCTGTTGCGAGTGTCAAGGAAAATGATGTTAAACGTATGGATCATCTTAACAAATAGACAAAATTAAGCACTGAGGCTCCTGATTATCACACAATTTCTTTACTAAGCACATTAGAGCTTTACTGTTAGTTGTTTCTGAACAGAATTCAAAATAACAGACTATTTCACATAGAAACTGGCAAAAACTGCCCAAATATTTAGCTATTTTCATTTTAAATATATATTGAGTTAAAGAATGATAATATCACACATTTGTTATATGAAAGGCACAACAACTGTGCCATTTTCCAAGTGTGATTTGAACGGAAAAACTGTGAGAATCACTGTTTGGCAAGTAGGTCAGTCCAATTTACGCACGAATGCTTAGGCATATTTTGGGCAGATGAGATTAAGAGACAGATTTGATGTTTTAAAAAGTCTGAACCCAATCTACTAGCAACTCTAAGGGCTCTATCAAACATATAGAACAATGTGGTGCGAGCTGTGATGCAAGTGATAGTTTCAGCATGGCGTGAATATCATTTTTACGTCCCTTGCCACCTTATTTAAATAGCAAATGTATTTGCACCCATCTATGTGCTCATGGGCATGCTGGCCTGAAAAGGAAGTGTGTTAAGGCAACTGAAATGAGCCGTGCAACTAACAAAATAACAGCTGTTCTAAAGACTTTTCTGGTCTAAAATACACCATACTCGATACACACAGAGGGATGCACAGCAGCACACAAATATATTGTGTAAATGTATAAATGTGTAAATTAAAGGATTTATGTGTGAAATATTATCATGGTTAACAAAGAATTCAAAAATACTACCTCCATCTTTACCTCAGGGGGCTTCGGTGATAGCTCATGCGTTGTAACCTCGTGCACGAGCAGGTTTGTTTCCTCGCTAGTGAGTCATTAGTCTGCTTACAAAGCCTGCCATTTACTTGTAAACCTACAATGGCAATTCACTCTTAAAGGGAATGGGAGATGAGTCTCTGATTGGTTAAACGCATATTATGCCCAAAACACACTCATTACTCATTGAAAGAATAAAAGCCGATTTATACTTCTGCGTCAAGAGGACGGGTATGCTACGTCGCGGGCTACACGTAGACCCATAGCCCTCGCCGTGGCCGTTGGCGTCGCTGATTCTCACATTTTTAAAAAATGTAACTACACGTCACAATGACGCGTAGCGCAAGCTCTGTGATTGGTCGGCTTGGTAGCGCTGACGAGTGTGGGCGGGATAGAGAGCCACGCGAGTGTGGAGTCGCATAAAGGAGCTCCAGAAGAAAAGTTTTGTTTTGTGTTTACCTCATGATTAAAATTGTTTCACATCTGCCGGTTCCTGCCCACTGTGATGACCCCTGATTAATAAAGGGACTTAGCCGAAAAGAAAGTGAATGATTGAATGTACACAATACAGTTCCTGTTTTTTTTTTTATAAATAAATATATATATATAAATATATATATATATATATATATATATATATATATATATATATATATATATATATATATATATATATATAAATATAAATCTTGTTTTTATTTTATTTTTTTTATTTCAGTTAACGAAAACGTTTTAGCAATTCTAGTTTTTGTGTTTTTGTTCGATTTCATTAACCATAATAACTTTGGGTCCACCCAAACATACCTGTCACTTTCTGCCTTTTTTTGATCACATGATCAATTGAAGTTAAACCATATCACTTTTTTGGAATTTATTCTTTAAATTGCAGTTTATGCACATTTTTCCTTATCGGATAAAAAGTTTATCCTAAGTTTATCCTGAGTGGTGTGTAATGTATTTTTTTACATTAATTTTTATAAATTTATGTGCATCTTGTCAGTTAAATCCAGGGTTTTTAATGTAATTTTCCAAAATGCACATAGAATAGGTGAATGGATCAATCGACACAGAAGTATAATTCATGTTTAGACCATGTGTCCTATGTTTTATGCCCTAAATAGAGGCCTTATGTTGTTAGTAGAATCCTCGCACTTGATGATAAACAACTCAGCTTGTTAGTAGCCTAATTACTTGCTGCATCTGTGCTTTTTAATTTGCTCATTGTCAGATGACTAGTCGAACTTTATACAGCCATCGGCGCTCCATGGGCTTGTGCGTTCATGCTAATTGGCCCTGATTAATTTCGCAGGCCCTTAGTTTGGTTACATTAAACCGGACATCATACTTCATACTCAAGGTTTTTTTTTTGCTAGCCGTCACTGTTAACATTACGAATGTGTTCTAATATTTATAGGGACACTGTCAAGCGCACTGAGTACATTGTCTTGCATATCTTGCCTCGTTACAGAGGCTCTCTTTGAGGAAACGTGGTCACAAAACAGAAAAAGCTCTCAGAAGTTCTTTACTCTTTAAGTAGGTCGGTATAAATTATCTGTGAGTTGGTGACAGGCTATGCTAATGAATGATTAGAGCATCTATGGAGCAGTATAGATCTGAGGGTTAGAAATATAGCAGCTGTGGAACACGTTGCTGGGGTACTGTAGTTCTAGCAGATTTGTGAAAGCAGATTTCATTTTGAACAATTATTTTGCTGGGCTCCTACCAACAGAATTGATGAGTGAAATCAGTGTTTGCTGTGATAGAGTGCAGAACATTATTTGTGAAATATGTTTATTATATATATATATATATATATATATATATATATATATATATATATATATATATTTGTGTGCGTGTGCGTGTGTGTGTGTGTGTATTAATTTGCTTAATTTGTGAATTGCCAGGTGCCAGAACAGATCGGGGTAACGGATCTGGCATGTTACCAGATAAGGGAGAGGTGTCCTGGACAAAAGTGAAGGGGGTAGATCTGTTGTGTCCCACAAGAAAGTGAAGAGCCAGGGTGGGGGTGGGGTAGTAGTGGCTGAGAATTGCAAAAGAAAGTGAAGAGCGACTGGATTCGGATCCAGCTTGTTCCAGCACAAATTAAGCCCTGTATATATATATATATATGTTAAAGACACAAATATTAAATTTGGATTTTTTTTTTAAATGTTTCCCAAGTGCTATTTAATGGATAAATTTTTACACATACTAGTTTTAATAACTAGTTTCTAATAATAACTTTCTTTTGACAATATATTAACTAGGTAAGTTACATAATTAGGCAAGTCATTGGACAACAAGTGGTTTGTTCTGTACGCAATCCAAAAAAAGGTCAATACTGTATAAGGTCAATATAATAGGGATGTAACGGTATTGTAAATACCGTCATACCGCAATATTAATTTTTTTCGATATTACCGAAGTCACATGACTCGGTAAAACTATAGGTCTTCTGAGAAAATTTGCTCAGGCGAATGAAGCGAACGGGAGGTAGCTGAAACTACAATTGCCATCAGCCCATGCTTGACCATCATCCCTTGCGGTCTGTTGTCGCTACAGATCCAGTAATGCGGAAATGGAGTGTGCTGCTAGAAGCGGGGATGAAAAGAGCTGGAAAACTCTAAAGCAGGTCGCACACCAGAAGCGCCGCGACACGGCGCGTACATGACAGATTAAAGTATCGCACACCAGACGCGCACATTCGAATGATATTTAACATGAAACTAATCAGATGGCGCTCTGTGGCGCGGCTGAAAAATGAACTGCGTCCTGAGCCGTCGCCGGGCGCCGCCGACTTGCGGCGCCGGTGTGTGTATCCTGATAGAAACCTATGATTAGAATTCTAAAATACGTGGCGCTGCGCGGCGCGCCACCGAGCGTCGCTTCTGGTGTGCGACCTGCTTTACACGCACAGTTCAGTCCTGCATTATCTCCGTGTAAGTTCAGACTTCGCAAGTTTGATCAAGGCTGCAGTCTCTTCTTCTCAGTTTGATATGGAAAAGCAGATTATACCGAGGACACGGGTAAATCTTCAAAGGGAACAGTGTACTTTATAACTTCATTCACATCACCCTGGCTTCGTTGTTTCACTTTATCAACAATAAAATGTAAACATGATTTAAGGAACTGCCTATTTTCATTTTAATATTAGCAACTTAGACAGCAGACATGTTGAGGCGTCGTGCTTCATAAGATGAGCGTCATCTTCACTGTGTAGATATTTATAACAAAACGGAGCCGATAACAACTGCCTCCTTTCAATTTCAGTGAAAATACGAAACACAGCCTCTCTTTTGCTGAGTATCAGTTTTAAGAATCGATAATGGCCATTTTAAAAGTATAACATACAATAAGTTTATACATTATAGGAAATAAAGGCGATCAGTCAATATACAGAATGTACGTGCTTACATTAATCATTAACTTATCTTTGCGCTCAGCCAAAACACGTTACCTGAGAACAAGTAATAGATTCCAATGCCCAAAGTCAGGGAATATGTCGTTAGATAAAGACAACAAGATAAATGAAATATCCCGTTTAATAAATATAGTGAGATTAGATCCAGCGGGAGATGCTTGATGAGAAGTCCGACTAGCAGAGCTCTCTTCTGGGTAGATGGGCTGAGTGTGATTAAATGTTGAATGTGAGGAGTTTTCAACAATACTAATTTGAAACTTTATTTTTTTACATGGTTTAATAATTTTTTGTTATTAAAATTGAAGTTCCTGTTTCAAAGCTTACAGATAGATGGCTAATTTGTATGTCATTGACACTTTTGGTACTTTTTTGCAGTATTTTCATAAGTTTTGTTTTTTCCTGTAAATGATTCAATAAATACCGTACCGTGACATTTATACCGAGGTATTACCGTACCGTGAAATTCTGATACCGTTACATCCCTACAATATAATAATATTGACCTTAGCAAAATTCATTCGTTCATTCATTTTCTACTGCTTTTCTGGGGCCGGGTTGCAGGGGCAGCAGTCCCAGGAGAGAACCCCAGACTTTCTGTCGCCATTTTGTTCATGGACAACGTCAACCGTCTTTTCTATGCCTGTCTCTACCAAATTATAAATATTTAAAATAGGCACTGTCCTTATAAATAACCTGCAGAGTTGCAATCTAAACAACTACATTGTTGACTAAAAAGCCTCAAAAGTACATTATGTTGTCTAACAGCAGCAATATTTGTCAAACTGTAGAGTAGAGTTCTGCATTCCTCAGTCTGCAGACCTGACCAGATTAAATCAGCCTTGAATGAGACAGCGTGATGCTGCGTTTAGCTTGTTTGTTGCAGTGTGTGTGCCTGAATGAGAGCCCGACTGAGAGAACAAGAATGAGAGTGCCCGCTCGTTAGTGGGAACAGGCGCAGAGTGTAGAAAACAGGGCGGGTCGGGCAGCAGGACAACAAATGCTGAATATAAGAGGGAGCGGTCGGGTTCGGGCTAAAACCTGGCAGCAGCGGGCGTGAGCGGGATTCAAAATTTAGTCCCGTGCAGATCTCTACAGTAGAGTGTCCTCTGCTTGTTGCTTTATGTGGGCAGAGTAATACACAAGGGTGAAAGGTTAATAGGCTGGACGGGTGCTGTTCTTTGCAGAATATCGCACATCTATCAGCCAATCAGATTCAAGAACCAGACAGAACTGTTGTGTACGTATATATATATATATATATATATATATATATATATATATATATATATATATATATGTGTGTGTGTGTGTGTGTGTGTGTGTATATATATATATATATATGTATATATATATATAAAAGTTCTCAGAAAGTATGTGTTATTATTTATTTAATATAAAAATTGCAACATTGTCACGTGTAGTTTCATTGTTAGTTTTATTTATTTATTTTTAAGATTATTATGAATTTCTAGAACATCAATACACACTTGAAACAATCTGACTTTAATAAAGGATTAGCTACAGCCCCCTAAAATAGGCCTAGCAGAGCACATGGTAATCACACTGTTCTCTGTCGGACTGATAAAAATAGTAAATAAATAAAAACTGGTATGAATTTGTTTAATGCAGACCCTTTTCTATTTATTTCTCCTTTGCAGGAGTGACCACCGTCCTCACTATGACCACCCTAAGTATCAGCGCAAGAAACTCTCTCCCCAAGGTGGCCTATGCCACAGCCATGGATTGGTTCATTGCCGTCTGTTACGCTTTTGTCTTCTCGGCTCTCATTGAGTTCGCCACTGTAAACTACTTCACGAAGAGGGGTTACGCCTGGGACGGCAAAAGTGTGGTGCCAGAAAAGGTAAAGCAATTTCATTTTTCAAATTACTTTGAAATGCGTCTAAAAACACAATCACATATGTGATTAAAAAAACAATTCTGTCACATTTATCAATGTTTTCAGACACTAGTGAAATGTATATGGTGATTGATTGACTTTAATTGTCTTTTAAAGGTATATAAAAAAATTTTTTCACCATTTGACTGATTGAAAACATTTTATCTCACAATAGCTCAATAAAAGATATTTTTCAAGATACATTTATTTAGCTTAAAGTGACATTTAAAAACTTAATTAACCGGGTTAATTAGGGTAATTAGGCAAGTCATTGTTTATTAATGATTTGTTCTGTAGACAACTTAAAAATTGCTTAAGGGGGCTAATACTATTGACCTTAAAATGGTTTAAAAAAAATAAAGACTGCTTTTATTCTACCCAAAATAAAACAAATAAGACTTTCTCCAGAAGAAAAAATATTATAGCAAATACTGTGAAAATGTCCTTGTTCCGTTAAACATCATTTAGGAAATATTTGAAAAATAAATAATAATTTTGACAAAAATGGGTGTTGTTGAATAGTTTTAGGACAACTTTGATTAAATGTTTTTAACCACTTTAAATGCTGTCTACTGTATATTTACACACATTTAAAATAATAATTATAATACTAAATGCAAATGTATTAATAATAATGATTTTAATAATAATAACAATAATAATGATAAAAATAATGATAATAATAATAGTAATAATAATGATAATTATGATGATAATAACATTAATGATAATAATAATATTAATAATAATATTAATATTAATAATAATAGTAGTAGTAGTAGTAGTAGTATAACAAAGAGAAACTTGTTTTTTTCAGATTTTACCTCATGATTAGAAGGAGCTTTCTCATAATTATGATGATCTCATAATTTCTTGATTTTTAATCTAAACAAGAATTTTTATATTAACGGTTTAGTATCTTGTAAAACTGAACAAGCTTTTTTATACTAATGTCAATATTTCATAATATTGATAATCCTTCTCTTAATTATGAATACTTTATGTAGGTATGCACAAAGAAACTTGGTGTTATTGTGGTACACTACTGACATCCACTGGTCAAACACATATTAATACTGCATGAGAACAGGAAATGTGTCATGCACTTGTTTCTTTTCAAATAAAGACTGAATCTATATCGCCATTATAGCATTAAAATAGATTATTGTTAGAGTTTCATAACATAATATACTTGTGTATCAAGTCTGTAACAACAGATAGGACTGGAATATTTGCATATGAATAAAGAATACATCTGCTGTGTACAGACATCTTTTCAGAAGCACTTTACATTATACACTGCAAATGCCTTCAAGACTTATTTCTTTATGTCTGTTTGAAAGAAGCCATTTCTGAGAGAGATTAGGCCTGTTACATTCTTCTGCCTTTATATTGTAGATAAAAACTAATGTACTGGGAGATGATTAAACCAACATGTAATACATCAAGTTTAAGTTGAGCTTTATTGGCATTCCCCTATGTGTGGACATACAGAGGAACGAAATGTGATGTCTCGCAGGACAACAGTGCTACATAATTCATCATAAAAACAAACACAACACTGGACATAAGAGCTAGGTTTTTAAAACCTATACACAACGTACATATTTTGTAAGATACTTAACTATACACTTTAAAAAATATCGTTATCATTGATTCATTCTTTAATTTTCTTATCGGCTTTATTAATTCGGGGTCGCCACAGCGGAATGAACCACCAACTTATCCAGCTGATGCCCTTCCAGCCGCAAACCATCTCTGGGAAAAAATATTGTTATACAAAACAAAAAAATTGAAGCAACAGCTTGCATTAATATATTCAAGTTCAAAACAACATCAAACAAAATGAGGTTCAGACAACAAACTTTATCATGTTAGCCAAATCTTTTCCTCTTCAATTAGAGGCATTTGTACATAGCAAAAACCTCAATTTTTTAAGTTGAGTTCTCAAAAAAATAAGTTGTTACAGTTTTTTTTTTTTTTTATTAAAATTGAAAACAAATCCTGTGATATGTACTTAATTACATGCATATTTTCAAGTTTAGAACCTCAAATAAATTAATAAATTTTTGTTTGTTTTCAAATTTACTGTTCATGCTTTTAAGAAACACATTTAACAACAACATTTTTGTTTTTCGTTTTTTTTTTTTATGAAAGCACAGGTTTTTATTGTTTTACAAAACAAAAACATGTACAGTCCCATATTATCAGTTTAAAAAAATATTAGATAAAATAAATAAAATAAAAACATCAGTGTGTGGACTTGAAAATACAAAACAACTCCATTAGTATGGAAAAATGTCTTTGGGTTGCTATAAGTTAAATATTGTTTAAAGTAACTGACAGATATATTTACCTTTAAATTAGCCGCATTTTATGTAATTTATGTAATTATTAATATTTTCATGTTTTGAAAACTATTCTGGCAGCTTAAAAGTTTTAATCTAAGTTACAATAATGTATTAAACTATGTAGTGGTTACAGACCTCTTGAGTTATTTTTTAGAGTGTACACATAAGACGAGGCTATACAGTACTTTTACTTGAACAATGATTATACCAACATGCCAATGCACAAAGGTGCATCTCAATACATTAGAATATGACACATGCTCATACTTTCCAGTTGTCCGACATTTCTGTGCTAAAAATTGTTTTTTTTTTTATTGGTCTTATAATATTCAAATTTTTAGACAGTCATGTTTAAAGTCATTTTAGTAATTTCATTAGCTGGTAAAGTTGCAGTGTATGTCCTGGTCCTTCAAATTAGGAGTTTGGTATTGGGCTAACAACTCACCTCATGAAAACTAGGAAACAAAGTTTAAAAAACACCAATATGGTGCAGCCAAAATATCAACTTTGGTACACACAGTTTATCAAACCGGTACAAACCAGAAGTTTACATATAGTGTATAAAAGGCACATAACCATTAAAATAAATAAATAAATAAAAATCAGATGTTAATGTGACTAAACTTTTTGTCTTTTGGGTAAGTTAGAATTATTAAATTTGCTTCTGTAATGCATAATAGAACAATAAGGAGAGATATTGTTTGAAAAAGTGTTATAACTTTTCTTGAAAAGTCAAGTTTACATACAATAAGATTATTCTGCCTCTGAAAAAGCTCAGATGATGATGTCAAGGTTTTGGAAGTTTCTGATTGGCTAATTGACAACATTTGAGTAATTGGAGGCACAACTGTAGAATAGTATTTAAGGAAAACCTCAAACACACTGCTTCCTTGTATGACAGCATGGGAAAATCAACAAGCCAGAATCAACAACAAAAAAAACCAATTAGCTAAATTACACTGTGAAAAAGACTCATTTTTGGAGACATGTCCTGTGGTCTGATGGAACTAAGATTGAACTGTTTGGTCCTAAAGACCAGTGATATATTTGGAGGACAAAGGGGAAAGCTTACAAGCCTAGAAACACCATCCCAACTGTGAAGTATGGGGGCGGCAGCATCATGTTGTGGGGCTGTTTTGCTGCAGGAGGGACTGGTCCACTTCACAGCATAGATGGCATGAAGAAAGAACATAATGTAGAAATACTGAAGCAACATCTCAAGACATCAGCCAGGAAATTACAACTTGGCCACAAATGGGTCTTCCAAACAGACCATGACCCTAAGTATACAGCCAGATTAGTTCAAATGTGCTTTAAGAACAACAGAGTGAATGTTTTGGAGTGGCCATCACAAAGCCCTGATCTTAATCCTATGGAAAATTTGTGGGCAGAGTTGAAAAAGCTTGTACAAGCAAGACAGCCAACAAATCTGACTCAGTTACACCAATTCTGTAAGGAGGAATGGGCCAAAATTCCTTCAAACTATTGTGAGAAGCTTGTAGAAGGAAACCCAAAACATTTGACCAAAGTTATACAGTTTAAAAGCAAAGCTAAAAAAATATACCAATGAAATGTATGTAAACTTTTGACTGTCTAGAAGTTAATAAACAATTCTCTAAAAATAAATTCTCGAATTATTCTGGCATTTAGCAAATGTAAATGATTTAGGGAATCCTAAAATAGTAAATGTTTATGATTTACCATCAGAATTTTTTTTTAAATGGTTATGTTCCTTTTTTTAGAGTGTATATAAACTTCTGGTTTCAACTGCAAGTACATGCATTTGTTGACAGCTTCACATTACCAAGACAAAATACTTCCATCTCAAACTATGTCATTTTGCATTTAAAATGATGTAACTAGGCAAATGACACTTCAGTCGTCATAAGCATGCATAAAATCATCTTCAAATTCACAAAAAGTCATGATTATAACGCGCTCATGACAGTCTAATGAACACCCCAGCAAATAAAGTGTTACCAATTATACTCATAAACCAATATGTTGCAATGCTGACAACGTATTAATGTTGATCTTCTTTACAGCAAAAGAAGAAGAAAGAGTCTTTACTAAAAAAGAACAACACCTACACCGCTGCCACGGCAACAGCTTTTGCTCCGAACATTGCCAGAGACCCTGGTTTGGCAACCATTGCTAAAAGTGCCCCCCCACCCCCAACCGAGCCCAAGGAAGAGCCAAAACCCAAACCTCCAGAGGCCAAGAAGACCTTCAACAGCGTGAGCAAGATCGATAGGATCGCCAGAATAGCTTTCCCACTGCTATTCGGAACCTTTAACTTGGTGTATTGGGCAACTTACTTGAATAAAAAACCCAAATTACAGGGTATGAACCTACAACCACACTAATTCTATCTCCTCCGTTTTCCCTTTTACTTTCTCTTTGTTTTCATACGTTTCTAACACACAAAAAAAGGCGAAAAGAAACAATTTGTTTCAACGATAGTCAAGTTCCCACTTTCAAGTTTGTGTAATGTAAAATGTAACATACCGTATCTTCCTATATGATAAAAAAAGAGGGACGTATATGCATACAGACAAAGTATATCACACCTGAGAAAACACTATTCCGCAGACGCACATAGAACAATAGTTTTAAACTCTCTTCCTAAAGGAATAGTTCACCCAGAAAAGATTCGAAACTTCTCGTCGTGTTCCAATCCTCTTGTAGAACACACAACGACAAATGTTCTTACTTTTTTTGCTAAGACGGCAGTTTAATGGCCGTGTCTGTAAAGGTCAAACATACTAACAAGCAACATAATGAAAGTCGTCCTTTATTCCAAGCCTTCTGCAGTCCTGTTCTTCACATACAGTAAGGCATCAGAAGATTTGCAATATAGATCTTATATAAATAGTTTTTTATGCATGTTTGTAGTCTTTTTTTTAAATTAATTTAATAAATTCTTCTCAGACATGTGGTGACTGTGTTGTTGTATATGTAAAAATGTGTCACTTTTTGTGTTGAAGAAAAAAACTACAGTTAAAAAACATTTTGGGTGAACTATTCTTTTACGATGTTTATTTCAGCATTGCGATGTGTTTTGTTTTAATTTTTTTGCATTACATTAGCAATGCACAGGGAATACGTTTGCATGGGCGAAGCTTTTCGGGATCCAGTCAACAGCTGGATTCTAACAGTCATGTGTTTTTGTTTTTATTTCTGTTTTCTTCAGCCTGTGTTTTGGATCTTACGTTATTTGACCTTGTATTCTACTAGGGTTCCATTAACAGCAATAAAACATGTCTCAGTGGGAAGAAAAAAAACGACAACAACAAAACAATCATTTACTCATGGATACAAAAATTGTAGAGAACGTTTGAAAAAAAAAAGTACAAGAACAATGTGTATACCATAAAGCATTCTATTTATTTTGTTTTCATGTAAATATTATAAAGTGTTAGAGATGTCGATAGTCATTTTGAGCTTTGCTAAATGTAACTACAAGGTACAAACTCAGTGTCTGACAGAGAGAGAGAGAAAGAGTGCAATTTTTTTCCGACTTGTATGGAAAATTGGGTCAATTTTCAAGATTCTCTAAACAATTTGTTTGGATTATTTATTTTTCGTATAAAATTGTTGATACATTAAACCAGTATGTTTATAAAGGAAGGGATAGCATAGATGCTTAGAAAGAATGTAAACCTCTCAGTCTCAGTGTTGGAATGCAATTTTATATAGTTAGCACTAAAAACATACTCTTTATTCATTATTTTAGTAGGGGGTTTTAAAACAAATTTGTGGCTGGTGCACATGATACATAGAAACGATGGCACTCGGGGAATCCAATGCTATCTCGCGCCAATTAGTAACTTTTAGATTTATTGGCTAATTCGTATAAATTTGTACGATCTCATTTGTACGATTAAGTATGGTTTGCCCATTTCCTAATGATGGTTTAGGGGCGGGGTTTGATGCCACGCCTTTTTTTTTTAAAATCATACGTTCGTACGAATTAGCCTCTAAACCGACGAAACGTAAAAGATATTTACGTTTCATTGTGAGATCAGGGGTGCGTTTCCCAAACAACGACGTAACTCACGGCTGAACTATCATAGTACAATGCATTGTTTGGGAGGAGAACAATATAGTGACGAGTGTTTCCCAAAACCGTAGTTTCTCTGTCGCAGATCTATCGTTTATACCACGTTAGTTACAATGTAAAACGCCCATAATGATGCTCTAAACGGGGTGAAGTAACAACTTCTATACATTTAAAATAAAATCCAATATTAGTTTTGGTAAAAACATGCACTCGCTTTTTATATTAATTGAATGTTTTCTTTACAAATATTATTGAGAACATTACATATGCTATTCTAAATTAGCATAAAAACACTTACAAAAGCTAACACTTATTGTAATATCATATATAAATAAATAAATAAATAACAAAAATTAATTAATTAATTAATTAATAAATAAATAAATAAATAAATAAATAAATAAATAAATAAATAAATAAATAAATAAATAAATAAATAAATTAATTAATTAATTAATTAATTAATTAATTAATTATGAGACAATTGAATAAGACATTAAATTTAATATTTATAATTTATTAGGAAATGAAAAAATTCTGCTTTAATAGAAAACTATGACTGTAACAACGGAACTTGCAACCTTGTCTAACTTAAGTTGGCTAACGATGGTTTTCGGAAACGCACCCCTGGCTGGGTAATCACTTATGTGCTGCTACTGGCTAGCATCACTGCAGTGTGAGCAAATAAGAGTAGATCAAGAGTAGTGCCTTGTATATATTTGCAAGTCGAAGGGGTGCTTTCTTAGAAAGCGCTTTTCTTGTTTGTTTTAATTAGACGGGCAACCTTTCAAAAATATCACTGAGGGAAAGTATCAGCCACACTGCCTTTTTGTCTCACATGCCATAGTGAAAATATAACCATACTCCATTACAGACATGTTTGTCACTGCTTGTTAATGAAAACTAAAAGAAAACATGTCTAGGTATTAGCCATGTACGTGAATACACTGTTCAACATTTAAAACAAACAAAAAAAAGAAGAAACATGTCTTGTAGTGCTATAACAATGCCAAAATTTTTTATGTTTGTGGCATGTCAGTTGCTCAAGCACCTATTGAAAAGAAACCAAACTTATAAAGGATTAACGTCTCTATTTTTGGACTGAGAGAAAAAACAAAAGTCCTCTGAAACGAGGAACTTTGACATTATCATACTTTGCTTTGATGTAGCAATATAGATTAGCAAGGGCTTTTATGTGGTCGAAATGATAAAAGGCACACCGTTATGATCGATTTGAGTTGCAATTGACATGTTTATGTGTATCTAAAATGTAAGAAACTCCTCTGTTTGGTCAGTTTATGTCTCTAAAATGCTTTTTTTCTTTCATTTGTTTTAAATGATGTACACAGTTTTTAAATTTGTATGTTTTTTGGAGGGTATGCGCAACTGGAAGGAGAAGGATATCAGTGTAACGTTACCCAATTTATTTTATTCGATGACCTTGACAAAGACCTTTTTGATAGTATGAGTTTGTGCCAGATGGAGTAAAGACTGACGGTTTACTCTGGGATATGTGTGAAAACCAACACGATCTCATGGCAATTCGTAACTTTTAAAGTTAGTGGCTAATTCGTATTGTTTTGTACGATTTCATTCGTACATTTCAGTAGGATATGCTCATGCTCCAATGAGGGTTAGGGGTGGGCTTCACCTCCTTTTAAAAATCATACATTTTTTAATGAAAATGTATTTTGTATGTATTAGGGTTAAGAATGGGGTTTGTCGACATGTCTCCTTTTAAAAAATCATACAAAATTGTATGAATTAGTTCGAAGTAGGGTTAGGTGTGCGGTTTGTTGACATGCCTCCTTTACAAATTGATCAAAATCATATGAATTAGAACGAAGTAGGGTTAGGGATAGGTGTGCGGTTTGTCGACATGTTTCCTTTTAAAAATCGTACAAAATTGTATGAATTAGTACGAAGTAGGGTTAGGTGTGTGGTTTGTTAAAATGCCTCCTTTTAAAAATTGAACAAAATCGTATGAATTAGTACGAAGTAAGGTAAGGGATAGGTGTTCGGTTTGTCGACATGCCTCCTTTTAAAAAAAAAAAATCGAACAAAATCGTATGAATTAGTTCGATGTAGAGTTAGGTGTGCGGTTTGTCGACATGCCTCCTTTTAAAAATCGTACAAAATTGTATGAGTTTATACGAAGTAGGGTTAGGTGTGTGGTTTGTCGACATTCCTCCTTTTAAAACTCGTACAAAATTGTATGAGTTTATACGAAGTAGGGTTAGGTGTGTGGTTTGTTGACATGCCTCCTTTTAAAACTTGTACAAAATTGTATGAGTTTATACGAAGTAGGGTTAGGTGTGTGGTTTGTTGACATGCCTCCATTTAAAAATTGAGCAAAATTGTATGAATTAGTACGAAGTAGGGTAAGGGATAGGTGTTCGGTTTGTCGACATGCCTCCTTTTAAAAATCGAACAAAATCGTATGAATTAGTTTGATGTAGAGTTAGGTGTGTGGTTTGTCGACATGCCTCCTTTTAAAAATCGAACAAAATCGTATGAATTAGTTTGAAGTAGGTTTAGGTGTGTGGTTTGTCGACATGCCTCCTTTTAAAAATCTAACAAAATCGTATGAATTAGTTTGAAGTAGGGTTAGGTGTGTGGTTTGTTGACATGCCTCCTTTTAAAAATCGTACAAAATTGTATGAGTTTATATGAAGTAGGGTTAGGTGTGTGGTTTGTTGACATGACTCCTTTTAAAAATCGAACAAAATTGTATGAATTAGTACGAAGTAGGGTTAGGGATAGGTGTTCGGTTTGTCGACATGGCTCCTTTTAAAAATCATATAAATTAGTACGAAGTAGGTTTAGGTGTGCGGTTTGTTGACCTGCCTCTTTTCAAAAATCGGAAAAAATTGTATGAATTGGTGCGAAGTAGGGTTATAAATAGGTGTGCGGTTTGTTGACATGCCTACTTTTAAAATTGTACATTTTCATATAAATTAATTTGTATGAATAAGGGTTAGTGGTAGGGTGTGTTGACATGCCTCCTTTTTAAGTTCGTACATCTTCACATGAATGAAATCCTATAGGTTTGTTTGAATTAGGGTTAGGTGTGTGGTTGGTTGACATGCCCCCTTTTTGAAATCGAACGTCTTCATATGAATGAAATTGTATGAATTTGTTCGAATTAGGTTTAGAAGTGTGGGTTTGTTGACACTTGTCTTTTTAAAATCATATGAAATTGTGTGAATTTGTACGAATTGTGTGAATTCGTACGAATTAGATGTAGGTGGTGTTTGTTGACATGCCTCCTTTGTAAAAATGTGACATTTTCATATGAAATTATAAGAATTTGTACGAATTAGGGTTAGGAGTGGGGTTTATTGACACGCCTCCTTTTAAAATTGTACAAAATCATAACAATTTGTTCCAATTAGGGTTAGGATTAGGTGTGGGGTTTGTTGACATGCCTCCTTTTTAAAATCGTACATCTTCCTATTAATGAAATCGTATGAATTTGTACGAATTAGGGTTGGGGGTGTGGGTTTGTTGACACCTCTTTTTAAAAATCATACAAAATTGTATGAATTTGTACAAATTAGGGGCTAGGTTTGGGGTTATATGACACATCTTTATAAAAACGACATTATCCAAATAATTAAACTGTATGAATTTGTACGAATTAGGGTTATGTGTGGGGTTTGTTGACACACCTCCTCATAAAAATCGTGCAAAATCATATGAATTTGTACGAATTAGGGTTAGGAGTGGGGTTTGTTGACATGCTTCCTTTTTTAAAATCGCGCAAAATCATACAAATTTGTACGAATTAGGGTTAGGCGTGGGGTTTTTTTGACATGCTTCCTTTTAAAAATCGAGCAAAATCATACGAATTTGTACGAATTAGGGTTAGGTGTGGGGTTTGTTGACATGCTTCCTTTTGAAAATCGCGAAAAATCATATGAATTTGTACGAATTAGGGTTAGGCTTGGGGTTTGTTGACATGCCTGCTTATAAAAATTGCGCAAAATCATACGAATTTGTACGAATTAAGGTTAGGCGTGGGGTTGGTTGACATGCTTCCTTTTAAAACTTGTTTCATTTGATTGAAATCATATGAATTTGTACAAATAAGGGTTAGGCATGGGGTTTTTAAAAATCATACGTTTTCAAATCGTAAGAATTTGTTTGAATTAGGTTTACGTGTTTGTTGACATCCCATTTTCACATGAATGAAATGGTATGAATTTGTACGAATTAGCCACTTTTCTGACAACACATACAATAGTTACGTTTCCCCGTGCGATTGTGTTGGTGAATACAGTATGCAAAGCACAGTCGTGGTTTCCTTTGGAGCCAGACTTGCGAATGCGGTAAAATATGTTCAGCTTAAAAAAATTGAGATTTCAGCTCAATATCTTGTATTGATGTTTAATATCATGTTAAACCAGTGACATACAGAGAGATTTACCCATGATGAGAACTTCTAAAGATGCAACATCTTATTTGTACCAACCTCTTGTTACGCATTTTGCACATTATAGGCATATTTAATATTTATGTAGTCAGCTTTGTGCTATGCAAGAATAGCTTGAACCATATTAATTAGCTCCTCACCCCTCCTCACTGTTGTTTTCAGTATAAATATATATATTGTACAAAGTCAGCGACAGAAACTGCGCACCCGTGGGACTGATGATGGGTGGCTCAGATTTGAAATAGTCCATTTCAAAGACATTGTAAAGCGGCAATAAGAAAAAGATGGATTAAAAAGAATAATTTAGTGTATTATGTCATGCACACAACAATGAATAGATACGTTTAGATTGTTCTGTTGCATCTAATACTATATTTTTGATGACCTGTGTTATGGATTAAGAATTTGTACTTTCATTTGTTTTATTATAGCATTTTATTTCAACAGATTGTGAAAGTGGTTTCATTTGGGGTTTCGCAATGGAGAAATCCATCACATACTGTAATTTAAACAATATATAAATATATATATATATATAAATATATTTGTGCTTGGAAAGGAGTAACTACTGACTTTATAGGATGGGCGTGTGCAAACATGTTCATAGGCACAAACAGCTGTGTGCACAAGTCCAGAGGTCATGTATGATTTATTCTGTACTGTACACTGGGAAATGGCTAATGTCTTTGTAAAGGTATGCTTTCTTAATGTTATGGCCCTGTAGAATTTGATTCTCTTCATTAGTCATACAATAAAAGAAAAAAGAAATCTATATATTTTGTCATTTTTGAAGCTATACATAATTATTGTTTAATCTTCATCTTTATTACAGTCATATTAACAGAAGTCTTCAGAAAATGTAAGACATTGGCTGCATCTAAAATCGCCTACTACTCAAGTAGGTACATTTGGATTAGAATTTACTACACGACCATTAGAAAAGTATATTCTGTATAGTATGAAGTGAGGAGTAATAAAAATCCAAAGTACTACATCCACCACTTGTCATTATCATTTGTCATATTTACCCACATCAATTGCATCACTTCCCTCATAAGCTGCGTTCCAAATGGAACACTATGCACTATGTACTTAACTACACACTTAACAGCATGGTACATGTACAGTTGAAGTCAGAATTATTAGCCCCCCTTTTTTTTCTATTTTAAGTGAAAATAGTGTATATAATAGTGTATTTAAACAAGATGCAAAAACTTGCATGGAGCATTTGGAGTGTATGCTTTACTAAACAGATAGGTTTTTAATCTAGTTTTGAACTGCAAGAGTGTGTGTGAGCCTCTGACATTATCAGGAAAGCTATTCCAGAGTTTAGGAGCCATAAATGAGAAGGCTCGACCTCCTTTACTCGACTTTGCTATTCTAGGTACTACCAGAAGCCCTGAGTTTTGAGATCTTGAATAGAGGGTTGGATTGTAGCGAGACAGAAGGTTGGTTAGATAAACAGGAGCTAGATTATTTAAATCTTATAGATAAGAAGCAATATTTTAAATTTCATACAAAACTTAACAGGCAGCCAGTGCAAGGAGGATTAAATTAGGGTCATGTGATCATATTTTCTAGACCTGGTAAGAAATCTGGCAGCTGCATTTTGTACTAGCTAAAGTTTGTTAATAGAGGATGCTGGGCAACCAGCGAACAGAGCATTGCAGTAATCCAGCCTAGAAGTCATAAAAGCATGGACTAGCTTTTCTGCATCTGAGATGGATAGCATACTTTGTAACTTAGCGATATTTCTCAGATGAAAAAAGGCTGTTTTGGTGACATGGGATATATGATTTTCAAAAGGTCAATTGCTGTCTAATATGACACCCAGATCTTTTATTGTAGAGCTAATGCTAACTTTGTATCTCTCTAATTGTAGGTCGGGTTGTGAGATCTGCTGTGTACAGGAGATTTGGTCAATTAAGCTCTATAAATTGTAAATTTTCAAATGAATAAAATCAGGGCCAACTAATTCACAGTACAGTGTAAGTAGACTGTATAGTTTGGGTTAGGGCAGTGGTTCTCAAACTTTGGTACGTGTACCTCTAGTGGTACGCAGAATCCTTCTAGTGGTACGTGGAGGAATGAAATATGTCATGTACATGCTACACATTTTAAAACTTATCAAAAATTATGTATATAATATGCCACATATGACATATAGCCTATGTTTCTGAGGTACTCTGCCACGTTTTTTTAACTGTGCAGAGTTGTAGCTCCTTTACTTGGCCGAGCACGCTACTGTATTTCAATACTGCTCATTTTGGTGGTACTTGGAGAGACCATTTATTTCTAAGGTGGTACTTGATGAAAAAAGTTTGAGAGCCACTGGGTTAGGGTATCTACAGTTGTTACGGCTTGCTGCTGCATAAGATATTACCAAAACATGCATTTCTGATCACTGCTCTCCTAGTTTACAAAGTTTACTTTGGCTCTAAGGAAAGTTTACATAAAGGAATGCCAATGGTTAAAAGTGAAATATTCATCGGAGGTTGCTAGAATATGTTTTAAAATTCTCCGAAAGATCCCTTTGCTACTTGGATGCTGATCAAAAGCAGGACATTGCCGAATTGCTTAAAAGTTAAGCTGCTTTGTTTTGTTGATATCCCTTATGTACATTAAGCATTCAGCATGACATTACTCATTACATTACATTACCTTTACTCGTAAAACACCATGTTTATCACTGTTCTGCAATTAAGAGAGAGGTAATGAAATAAAAAGTGGAAAACTTACCGAATCATTTTACAAAGCCAGGTCTGAGCACAATGTAGTTCTTCTTGTTTGCAGTCTAGAAACAAGATGGATCTGTCAGATTCTGTACTTATTTTAGTAAAGCAAATGCACTAACTGCGTCTGACTCTTTCCCACTGCAGTGTGTTGAACACTTTATTGACAATCTTGGAACTGTGTACTACATAACATAATTACATCTCTTTTTAAGGATATTGGCAAGTTCCACTGATGCAACACCCTACTGATGTTGCAGCTTTTGTTACTGAAGATAATTTTGTGCAAATTTTGACAATGGCATTCAGTCTTTGTGTCATGGACTCATTATGATACATATGCTCATGTGTTGTCCGCATTTTGAAAACAGCAGATCAGTTTTTTTCAGTAGAAAAATGGACATTTTGATACTTCCCAGCAGGCACAGGGTGTCAACATGACGTCAGATTGACGTTGTCATGCTGGATGGATGGTTATCTTTTATCGGTTTTATTCCAAACAATTCAATTAATCAAAGTGAGGAAGCAAGAGAGTGGTGCCAATGCTGTTAGCGATCTTTTTCAACAGCTTGTGATGTAAACATCTGATGTTAGAGGTCTCTCATATGGTTCATTATTAGGAACTTTAGCAAGTGAGTATACAGACAAACAATTCATCAGGTAAATGGCAGATCTTCTAGTAAACACCATATGAGAGTAATCACTTCCCTTGATAAGTGGGAAGGATCCGAAGACACATAAGGAACATCCTTGGAAGAAGAGGAGGAGCCTGGGGCTCCCTCCTATTTGCAGGGCGAGAGGGGAGTTTGAGCTCAGGTAGGTCTCGAGAACTCCTCTGCTATTTATGGCTAATGACCAATCAGGAATTGCTACAGAGAGATATACTGCTGATTAAGGCCTCGTGCTACTGGTGCTAATTTGGTTTGGTCAGTTCACCTATGTCGCAAGTTTTTGGACTGTGAAATGAAACTGAGGAACCCGGGGGTAACTCCGCACAGAAACGTTGACTGGCCTGTTAGAGACTTGGACCAGTGACGTTTTTGCTGTGAAGCAACAGTGCTAACCACTGGGCCGCCGTACTGCCCTATAGAGGAAAAGAAAGGAGGAGTAAGGATGCAAGGGGGGATTCTTCAAGCCGAAGATGACTGGGGTAAGGAATGCTGGTTATTTATAATAAGTTAGGAATCATTTGATTGTTTAATCATGCGTTAGCTAATGCGGGACAAGCAGCAGTCAATCATAACCACGTAATCCTCTTACGAAATTAGTTTATAAATAAACTTCATATATCAACGCCATTTCACATCGTTATTGGACGTCAAAATAACATCGTCCTTAGACACTGGTGACCTAAAACTTAATATTAACGTCTTACGACATTGTGTGTCTGCTGGGTTTTATACCTGCTGTATACCTGAATGAACCGGTGCTTTGTGCTTACACTTGGACAGAGCATATTTCATTATTAAGTATATTTTTCAAACATCTTTTGAAGGCTTCTCTAATAACTTAAAAAGTTAACTGTTACTTAGTGCTAAAGTGACCGCTGTCTTAAACTGTTCCTACTACCTGAATGGAACATCTGTGATTTTTAAAGAATGTACAGGTTTGAAAAAGCAACCCATTTAAAAACAATAAATCAAATCTCCTGAAAAAAAAGGTTTGAAAGCAAATTAAACAGAGTTATCTAAATTGACAACCAATTACACATAAACAGTTTAAAAAATCATGGGCAAGCAGGGTTCAAATCTTAGAACAAAAAGCATCATCAAGCAAAGGATTGGAGAAGATAGCAGACCAAGAGAAATAGTCCAGACAAACAAACAAGGTTAATAGAAGCCAGTAAAGAGTCAATCAATACAAACAGGGTCAAACACAGGCAGAGTAAGCAGGGTAACAGTAACACACAGAACTGTATCCAAGGCAATCAAGACTTCACAAAGGACACAGGGTTTAAATAGTCTATGAAATGCACAACTGTTAGAAATCAGTCCTGGTATGAGGGTCAGTACCAGCAATATGGTACAATATTGTCCACATTCACCCACGACCTCTTCTTTGAGCCATCTCAGTCCAACCACGTACTGAATCTAGCTCCCCTGATGTCTGGAATCTAGGAGATCCCACACATGATACAGAATATTCAATTCAGCTTTATTTGTATAGCGCTTTTACAATGTAGATTGTGTCAAAGCAGCTTCACATAAATGGTCATAGTAACTGGAACAGTGTAGTTCCGTTTTTAGTGTTTAAGTTCAGTTCAGTTTAGCTCAGTTCAGTGTGGTTTGAAGTCATTACTGAGAATCCAAACACTGAAGAGCAGTGGGTGGAGAGCCTTGCACTCCTCTTTCTTTGCACTACTGGCAGGTTTGAAAAGGTGCATGAAAAGTGGAAGAACTACAGTAATTAGCAAGTGACTGGCAATATTATACAGGGTTTATAGCAGGGGTGTCCAAACTCAGTCCTGGAGGGCCGGTGTCCTGCAGATTTTAGCTCCAACTTGCCTCAACACACCTGCAAGGATGTTTCTAGAAACTCTAATAAGAGCTTGATTAGCTAGTCCAGGTGTGTCTCATTGGGGTTGGAACTAAACTTTGCAGGACAACGGCCCTCCAGGACCAAGTTTGGACATGCCTGATTTATAAGGACTTATATAATACAGGGTTTACTCAGAATTGAGCTTTTTTTCAGGGTGCAGGAGACAAATATCCAAAGTTGGGAGTCAAGATCACTCTCCAGGGAAATTTTGAGGACTTTAGTCAGTCACCTTTAGCCGTTTTTCCCTCCTCATAGCCTGGTGTTAATAGACAGAAGCTTGAATCAAAGTTTTCCTTTGTGTAAACCAGTCTTCAAAAAGGGGTACTTCTGAATGGTGACCAGATTTCCGAGATACAAATAATTTTTAGTTCAGAGGTCAAAATATTATTGAAATCTCACTTCAGATTATCTACAGCAGTGGTCACCAATCTCAGTCCTTGAGGGCCGGTGTCCCTGCAGGGTTTAGCTCCAACTTGCCTCAACACACCTGCCTGGATGTTTCAAGTATACCTTAGCTTGTTCAGGTGTGTTTGATTAGGGTTGAAGCTAAAATCTGCAGGACACCGGCCCTCCAGGAACAAGCTTGGTGACCCCTGATCTACATTATCTGTTAAAAAACAGACAATATTTTTATATTTCTACTTTTATTTAAAACAAATCCAGTTTCAATGTAAACAGGCAGCCTTTATTTCGAATAAATAATGATTGTCTTCATCATTCTGTAGTTGTGTTTAACAGAAAAAAAGTTTGCAGGGTTAATAAGCGAAGAACTTGCCATGCTGTTAAGAAAGGACCTGTTTGAAAGGACAATGTCTGTTCAATGCTTTCACCTCCTCCACAAAAAGAATGTCGGGGTCAGGGGGATGTACAATGGGAGCAAAGGTGAAATGACACTTTAGATTGTTGAAGGATAGAGTAGTTGCCAATGACCTACTGAATTTAATTGTGCTTGTGGAGGCTGACCTGCTCAATCAGCTCTCAGATGTCCTGATTAACCATAATATAGATGCAGATGGCTCGATTTGCATGCGTTCAATGTTGTCAGCCGATTGGCTTGTTTGACTGAGGGGCCAGAGTAAGTGATCCACTCTTCTAGAGTGGATAAGGTTGTCAATACTAGTGGCCACATCAATAAACAAAGAAATAGGTGTCTGCCCTCTGACACGCAAGCTCAGATTGCAGGTCCATGTTCAATCCCTGATGAAACAGTAGCTTTAATTAACCTTCGACCCATACTGTTTGTGCAGCAAGAGTGGAGCATAATAAACTATGGTGTTCTTCCTTTGACAAAAGTGAGGAATATATTTCAATATGTCTCTCAAATGCTGAATAAAGTCTTTGAAAGAGAGGTGACCTATCTCCATTTTCATTTGAGTAAACAATTACCAGCCGCTTTATTAGGTACAATTGTCCAACTGCTTCTTAACACACATTTCTAACCAGCCAATCACATGGCAGCAACTCAATGTATTTAAGTATGTAGACATGGTCAAGACGATCTGCTGCAGTTCAAAACCGAGCATCAGAATGGGGACGGAAGGTGGTTTAAGTCACTTTAAACAAGGCATGGTTGTTGGTGCCAGATGGGCTGGTCAGTATTTCAGAAACTGCTGATTTACTGGGATTTACACACACAACCATCAATAGGGTTTTACAGAAAATGGTCTGAAAAAGATAAAATATCAAGTGAGCGGCAGTTCTTTGGGCACAAATGTCTTGTTGATGCCAGAGGTCAGAGGAGAATGGTCATATTGGTTCGAGCGGATAGAAAGACTACAGTAACTCAAATAACCACTCGTTACAACCGAGGTCAGCAGAAGAGCATCTCTGAACACACAACACATCGAACCTTGAACCATGTTTAAAGCAGCAGAAGATCATACCGGGTGCCACTCCTGTCAGCTAAGAACAGGAAACTGAGGCTACAGTTTGCACAGGCTCTCCAAAATTGGACAATAAAAGATTGGAAGAACGTTGCCCGGTCTGATGACTCTCAATTTCTGTTGCAACATTTGGATGGTCGGGTCAGAATTTAGCATCACTACATGAAAGCATGGATCCATCCTGCCTTGTATCAATGGATCAGGCTGGCAGTGGTGGTGTAATGGTGTGGAGGATATTTTCATGGCACACTTAGTGCTCATTAGTACTAACTGATCATTGTGTCACAACCTACCTAAAGCAATGAATTCACATAAGGGGCCCTATCATACACCCGGCGCAATGTGGCGCAAGGCGCGGCGCAATAGTCTTTTGCTACTTTCAGCTCGGCGCAAGGGTCATTTTGAGGTGTTGTGCCACACTGTTTAAATGGCAAATGCATTTGTGCTAAATTGTGTGTCCATAGTCGTTCTGGTCTAAAAAAGCAGGCGTGTTTTGGCGCGTTGCTATTTTGAGAAACTGTAAATAGTCTGTTCTTTAGACCAGAACAAAGTCGGTCTATTGTCTGGCGCAAAGTGCGCCTGGCTTACACACTACACACAAGATTTAGAGCAATACGCAAATATCTTTACATATGAAAACGATATAATATATTAAGGATATGTATAATAAGGATATATATATATATATATATATATATATATATATATATATATATATATATATAAAAGGATATATATATATATATATATATATATATATATATATATATATATATATATATATATATATATATATATATATATATATATAAAAGGATATATATATATATATATATATATATATATATATATATATATATATATATATATATAGGATATAAATATAAATGATTAAAATATTACAAAATATTAATTTCTAGCATAGATGAATTTAAAAACCACTGCCATCATACTTTCTTCATCTCGGGAGGCTTTTTCAGTTCATTCAATTTGCTTTTGTATAATGTAATTATTAATAGCAATATTATTTATTATATCCATATTTATATTTGTTTGATTAAAAACAAGCTTAGATTTGTCCACCTGTCAGGTTTTAGACCATATGGGTCATGGCAGGTGTATTTGGAAATAACTCAGTATTTTGACCACACTTTGTTATCATTGTTCATTTATTTGTTTGCTGGAAATTAAAACTGAATTTAGAAATAGTTTTGCAACAAATCTTTGCGCTTAACAAACAAAATTAATTATTTATAAGCTAATTGATGTCTGTGCGGGAAGATTTCCCTATCCACGAGAGCAAAAGTGAAAGCGAACTTACTTTACGTCAAAATGCACTTATGGCGCGACGCAGCTGGCTCTTAAAGGGAATGGGAGATGAGACTCTGGTTTATTCTCAAAACACACCTATAACTCATTAAGAAAATAAACTCAACCCTTTTAGACCATGCGCCACGGCGCAAAGCGGATTCTCCCGTTCTTAAATAAGCAAAAATGCGTTCTGACACACCCTGAAAGCATTTGCGCCCTGCGTTTTACGCTCTGTGCATGGACCGTCAAAATAGAGCCCAAGATGTTTTGACCATGATTTTGAGTGGTACTTTTCTGAATCTAGAAGCTGATCGAGATGAATCAATAGTCAAGAACACTAGTGTTAAGCTGGTCACTAAGGTAGCCCAGATACACATAGATAGTAAAACACGATTTCACCAATTTCTCTGATAATGTGGTAAGTCAAGTCCATTTTTATGTACAGTATGTGAATCCAGTGAGTGCCTAATAATTCATTGGACAGCTGCCCGAGAATTGCTTAATCTGTAACTGGTAAAGTAAGAACTTTGATGTTGCCGTATATCCTTCTTTTTATTGATTGATTGACTGACAGATTGATTCAGACCCTCAGTCGAGGCATATGGATGCACTGTACTCAGTCTGCACATCTTTAACTTCAGGTGCTGCACAACTTGGGTTTTCTCAAAAGCAGCTGAGGCACGCACAGTTGCATAATCACGGGACTCTTTCAGGCAAGCCTTCGTGTGCTTACCTCATCTTTTCTAAGCCTCCCCAGACCCTTCCTTGGTCATGATGCATGAGGAAGCAGAGGAGGTTTGTGGACGTGAGAGATGGTAGACAAATTCTACTATTACATAAATTATGAACACTGCACACCTTGTAATAATTTAAGTATTTAATGATATCAACCCAATAAGAAGAAAATGGTAGTTTTTAGGGTGCTGAGCAAAGGAGCCAATGTCCTTTTTAAATGCCGATCTGGGCCAGCTTTGGGGTGTTTTCTATAAAACTAATGGCGTTATTGTTTCATCATCTTCTTTTTCCCTGATGTCTGCTTAAGATGGAAGACGGAGGGATTCAGAGGGTGACTGCTCCTGAACCACATAGTTTGAGTAGTATTAAGTATTTAGAAATACATTTTAGAAACTTGCTTCTGCAAAACCACAGGACTGAATCAAAGACAACAATCTTTTTACAATCCTTCTAAAATTTTAATTTTATTAGTATTTTAAACAATTAATTTACTATATCTTCGTGATAGCAGCTCAATCGGATCACATGCTATTACTATCATCATCCCTCTATTAAAAACCGTTACAGGAATCTCAAGTTGGGAAAAGTCAGTTTGGGAGACAGAGATGATTTGAGGGAGGTTGCGGGAGATTGAGGGGTGGATTGCATCTTATCTGAAGAGTAGAGGGGGGGTTGTCTTGGGTGGAGGCATATGGTGGAGAGGGGAAGCTCAAAGTACTTGAGTATTTGAGACATGCGATGGAACGTGAGATTGACAGGCAGATCAGTGCAGCGGCAGCAGTAATGCAGTCAATGTACCCTTCCGTTGGGGTGAAGAAGAAGCTGAGCCGAAAGGCAAAGCTCTCGATTTACCAGTCAATCTACGTTCCTACTCTCACCTATGAACATGAGCTTTGGGTCATGACCGACAGGACAAGATCTCAGATGCTAGTGGCCAAAATATGTTTCCTTTGCAGGGTAAGAAGCTCTGTCACCTGGAAGGAGCTTGGAGTAAAGCCGCTGCTCCTCCACATCGAGAGAAGTCAGTTGAGGTGGCTTGGACTAATGTTTTGGATGCCACCTGGACGCCAACCTAGGGAGCTGTTCCAGGCACGTCCCACCGGGAAGAGTCCTTCAGGAAGACCAAGGACACGCTGAAGGGACTATGTCTCAGAGCTGGCCTGAGAATACCTTGAGGATCGCCCCGGAGGAACTGGAGGAAGTGTCTGGAGAGAGAGAAGTCTGGGTTTCTCTCTTGAGACTACTACCCCCACGAGTCAGCCCCCGGAAAAGCGGATGAAAATAAATTAATGAATGATAGCATCCCTAATAAATAATCTAATTAGTATTGTTCTAACTCTATCTCTCACTTGAATTAATTCTTTGTATTGCATTCAGGGCCATCCCTGTGTATCTGGGGACCCTAAGCAGAATAATTTTGGTGCCCTATACCTCGCATTAAATAGTGGAGAACTGCCATTGCAAACTAGTAATTGTAAACTGCACACAATCTAACTTTTAACCTGATTGTCCACAGACATTTTATTCCTTATTAAACACAATCAATGAAACAGAAAAGGTTTTGCTCACAAGTATTGTCAGTAAATGCAAATAGAAATGTTTTCGGCAAACAAACACCTCGGATTACTAATTATTAACAGTCAGGCAGGCCAAGGTCACTAACAACAACGATGCATACAGATTTCTGACAGTGCAAACTAATTAAAAGAATTAAAAAGCAGCAAGAGTTAAGATGAAAAACATTTAAAGGCAACACAGAGGCAGGTAATAAAGCTAATGAAATGGTCCGAATAACAAGATAAACTGCTTAGAATTAATATTGGAACGATTAAACAGGGTGTGATTATATTTACATACACTTTTAACAGAGTTTTATAGTGTATTTCTGCTCTGGTATAACCTGCTTCTCTACAACTGCATTTCATAACAGGAATTGCATGTCATATCTGTTTGCTGAAATAATGTTTGAGGTTTCAGTGCTTTACTCAGTGTATTTCATTTAACATGGAAGCTATTTCATATTTGTTGGGCTGAAAAGAGATATTGTAGTGCAACTGTAAATAACTTTTACCTCACTGCGGAAGCTGTTGCCGCATACATTTCCCCTCGGGGATGATATGACACTTTCAGAGGGCGGTGTGTCAAAGCAGCTCTTGATAAAAAGAGAATAGAAATATTCTTCCCATCATCGTATCCCTCTCAATATGCCATTAACTAGTTGTTCATTTTTTGAATACCTTGATGTTTATAAAGCAGGTTTACACAACAAAATAATGTAATGAGATGAAGAAAGGCTCTTTTTCAAACTCCTCCAGACTCCCTGCATTCCTTACATAATTGTAATGATTCATAAACAATGCTTGTGTGTAATTAGCTGCAAAGTTATGTATATAAAGAGTTCAGATGCAAAAAATACAAAATCTAAAAAAATAATAATAAATCGAAATTGATCATGTCACCGACTCGGTCCCAGTCATTCCCCTCGCTGGCCAGCAGAGGTCACCATCCCCGGACTTCTAACCATTACATCATCCACTTACACTGATAGCCTGCACACCTGAAGCGCATCCACCTGATCACCCACGCTCACGCTTATAAGCAGCACACACACTCACTCATTGCGAAGTCTTGTTCTGCCCCGGCTAACACTACTGAGCGTTTCTCTACACTGCCTGCTTTCCCGTTGCCTACCTTGCCTTGTTCCTCAACCTCGTCCTGCCAGCCGCCTGCCTTGTACCTCTGCCTGACTATCGACTTTTATCCAAGCCGCCTGCCTTGAACTCTAGCCCGAACACTGACCTTGATATTCGCCGCCTGCCTCAGACCCATGCCTGAACACTCATACTGTGATTACCTGCCTTCAACCCTGCTACGTAACACTATTGTGTTTGATGCGAGTTTGCACACACATTACATCTGTGTGCTTGTCTTTATTAAACTGTGTTTAATACATTTACTGCAAATGGATCCCTCTGTGTCAGCCCCTTCGTTACAGATAGTAAGAATAATAATACTTTTTATTTAAAGACGCTTTTCTGGCAACTCAAGGATACCATACAGTAAACAAGTGCTGCACGATTAGGCATATCGCAATCGCGATGTCAGCCTAGGCGATTACATTACAGCAAATATTGCGATTCTGCTGCGTGCGGTATGAAAGCTCTAATCTGTTTACTTGGACGCTGAAAAAACACGCGCTGCTCACGCTGTGCTTGTGGTCACGTGACTTTCTACATCGCAGCGTGGAGACGGGAGAAAAGGGATGCAGAACAGACCAACATTGAACTTGTGCCCAGAAAAAAATGCTACCTCTGTTATTTGGTGATATTTTGGCTTCGGGACATCGGACACTGAGCAGAAAGAGGTACAGTGCAAAATTTGCCAAACTAAAATTGCTATATCACGTGGCAACACGACAAATTTATATCAGCACCTGAAGCAAAAGAGAGAAAAGTATGATGAATGCATGGCGATAAAAGCCAAGAGTAGTAATGTAAAAATATTTTTAAAAAATGGGTATTTGTTTTATTTATCTGTACATTTGACTTTTTAATTTTATTTTAAAATTAATTTAATGTAATTTCGTTCAGTGATGTAAAGATGTTCCTGTTTTTTAATTTTGTACAATTTTGTTTTAATTTTAAAACATTGTTCATTTCTAGTTGTTGCTAGATTGCACTGTATACTGTATCTCAGTTGAAAAATAAAAATGTCAGCATTATTAGTAATCTGTGCGTGCATTTTTCTTAATAACAAGCAAGTTCAGTCATTCCACTTGTGTATCGTTTAGCAATCGCAATTTTTACCATAATAATCGCAATGTGATATTTTTCCCAAATCGTGCAGCCCTATAAAACAAGAGCAATAAAACAACAAGAGGAATAATAAAAAATAGACATAGATCAAATTAATTAATTAAGTATTAAAAGCAATCCTAAATAAGTGGGTTTTGGCAAGGCAAGGCAAGTTTATTTATATAGCACATTTCATAGACGGTGGCAATTCAAAGTGCTTTACATAAACAGGATTAAAAGAGACAAGTATAAGAAAATAAAAACAAATAATAAGACTTATAAAAATAAGGAAAAAAAATAGATAAAACAGATAAAAATGTGTTAAAATAGGTTATAAGATATAGAAAAACATAACAGTGCGATCTGTCGGACGCAGCACAGTGCTCATTTAGTGAAGGCACAGCTAAACAGATGTGTTCTCAGTCTTGATTTAAACATGCCTAATGTTGAGGTAAGCAAACCTTCAACATTAAGTTGAAGCTATAGGCAACAAACATGCCTACAGCACTTATTCATTGTTGCTCTTATATTTGTGTAAATTGCTTCCTTGTCCTCATTTGTAAGTCGCTTTGGATAAAAGCGTCTGCTAAATGACTAAATGTAAATGTAAATGCAAACAACGGCTTATCATAGGCATCTTATCGATAATTATTTACACTGTTGGCATTCAGAAGGAACATAGAAAAGTGATCTGACTGACATCTAGCTAAATGTGTCTGAAAATATATTCACAGGCTTTTATTCTAATAAACCGCGCGTGAATGCGTCTGACTGTTCTGATTGGCTAAAGTAGACGTCTCACGTCAGCGTGTTCTAGACGCGATCTTTCCGGCAATCTTCCTTGTGCGTTTACACAGTGCAGCATTTTGAGTCTTGATTTGAACAGTGTGAGGGAGTCAATAGCCCCTTTCACACATACAGACCTTTCCGGAAAATTACCAGCAAAAAGCTTTGTATGTGTGAACAGACCCTTTTTGAAAATACATATTTTGAAAATAGGTGAATTGGGTAAGATAAATTGTCAGTAGTGTATGAGTGTGAACGTGTGTGGATGGATCCCCAGTGATGGGTTGCAGCTGGAAGGGCATCCGCTGCGTAAAACATATGCTGTATAAGTTGGCGGTTCATTCCGCTGTGGAGACCCCTGATTAATAAAGGGACTAAGCTGAAAAGAAAATGAATGAATGAATGACTTTCAAAATACGAAGCATGTTGCTAAATTTGCTGGTAGAATGCAGATGACTGACTCAAAGGAATAGTGAGATAAGAAAGAGAGAGAGAGAAAATGAAAGAGAGAGAAGGACAATTTCTTGGCTCACTCACATATTTTAGAAGCTGTCTGTGGTCATAAATATGCAAATGTAGTCCACCCCCCGTTTTTTGAATGCCCTTTGTAAAAACTGAGCAAATAAACAACAAAGTGTTGACAAATAATAGCCCAGCACTCTGATTGCGTTAGATACTGTGCTGTCCAATACCCAATATCTCTGTTTGCACATGGAGAGCATTTCAAACTGATATGTGAGAATAACCTATGAGAGCAGTGCCTCCAGCAGGGGGAGATGTTGCAACAGCTGTCCAGCATCACCACGGAGACTGTCATTCAAAAGAATAAGACAAACAGAATAAGAGAGAAGAGAAGGACAATCCTCCCAGTCATCCCACTTCATCCGTCCCTGTTCTCCTGGGATAGACAGTTTTAAAGAAGTCCCTAATGCTAGTGTGGTATAGTTTGGTAGTTCTCGTGAGACAGTACAAGAGAGAGTGGACATGTACTGAAGAGGAACGAGGCCAGGAGTGATGGAGAAGTGTGACTCTCATTACAGAAAAGGCTTTCAAAACAGTCCAACTGTGTCCGCTTGTTTATTGGAGAGACTTCACTTCAGCCAGAACTCTGGGGGGAAGGTAAATATTCATAGTGAGAGCAAAAAAAAACATTGAGAACAGTCATATTATATATCAGTAATTCTCACAAAGGGGCAACATGGTGGTTAGCACAGCAAGAAGGTCGCTGGTTCGAGTCCCAGCAGGGTCAGTTGGCATTGCTCTGTGGAGTTTGCATGTTCTCCCTGTGTTTCCTCCAGGTGCCCTAGTTTTCCCCACAATAGTGTATGAGCGTGAATGAGTGTCTATGGATATGGTGTATAGCCGGCAGCTAGCTCTCAGCAACTCTCTCATGGTCGTCCATTGAAGCTAAGCAGGACTGCGCCCGGTCAGAACCTGGATGGGAGACCACATGGGAAAGCTTGGTTGCTCACGGAAGTGGTGTTAGTGAGGCCAGCAGGGGGGCCTTAACCTGTGGTGGGTGGGTCCTAATGCCCCAGTATAGTGATGGGTATAGTGCTCAGTGAGCGCCGTCTTTTGGATGAGATGTTAAACCGAGGTCTCGACTCGTTAAAAATCCCAGGATGTCCTTCGGGGTTCAGCCCCGGCATCCTAGCCAAATCTGCTCACTGGCCTCTGTCCATCATGGCCTCCTAACCCTCCCTAAATCATAATTGGCATGGTGTGTGGTCTGGCGCAAACTGGCTGCCGTCGCCGTCATCCAGGTGGATGCTGCACACTGATGGTGAATGAGGAGATTGTGTAAAGCTCCCAGAAAAGCGCTATATAAATGTAAGGAATTATTATTATCATTATTAATATTATTTTGGATGTTTCCTAGTACTGGGTTGCAGCTGCAAGGGCATCCGCTGTGTTAAACATATGCTGGATAAGTTGGCGGTTCATTCAGCTGTGGCGACCCCTAATGAATAAAGGGACTAAGCCGAAGGAAACTTATTGAATGAATGAATAATTCTCACAACAGCTGCTTGGGTAATGTCAATATGAACCGTATGAACTGTATAACAAAAGTGTTGCTCATATTTCCAAAATCAAATCAATTTTAGGTCAGGTTTACACTAATACTTTTTCGTTTAAAAATGCGATTTAGAACGAAAACAATCCACCTGGCGTTTTATCAAACACCTAAACAACTTTCAGTCCACATTACACCGCTGAAAACGCACATCACGTGACCATACACACAATCTGGCATGCCCTGAAAGCTGCTTCAGCGTATTCTCGTGAGCTCTCAGCACACCTGCCCTGCTGAGAGTGGCTGAACATTGGCCAGGTTATCCCAAATCTTCCGGTGGATCTCATCTCTCTGGAAATTGTTAATTGTGATCTATAATTCATCTTGTGTGGACATAAATCTAGGGCCAGACGGAATCTGCAGACGTTTTTTTGCTATTTCTGCGGAGAATTTTGCTAAAACTCTGCTGATTTCTGCTGAATTATTTTGGAAGTATCATAACTAAAACCTTAATATGTGAAATAAAAATATTATCTTTTTAACTCTTAGTTAATGTTTAAAATGCAATTAGATCAACTTTATTTGTTAAACAAAGCAAGTCTCTCATGTAATATATGTACTAAAGACAGAAAATATTACTGTACAAACTGCCTTGTACATAAATCAGATGAACATTTTCATATTAGTCAATAATATTACTGTAATAATTTAAAAATTGAATAAATATAAATTTACACACATTTACTCAAGTAAATAAACAAGTTAATGATGGCTAAAAATCTGCTCGCGCGGATTCCATATGGACCTACCTATTTCTAACGACTCTTGACGACGTCTTTTGAATCTATTATCCTACTTTTTGCCAGGTAACATGATTTGGCTGAGCGCAATGATAAGTAAACATACCTATTAACTTATGTAACCATGTACACTGACTCTGCATGTTTGACTGATTGCTCGCCTTTTTGTGTACTTTATATTTTAAAAAAGCCCTGATCAGGAAGCAAATGTTTGCAGTCACGCCCCAGTTTTCAGATGTCTCTGTTTCCCCACATTGACACTGACACACATCAGCAGCTTTTTAAACCAAAGCGGCCTCTTCAGCGCTTCCAGTGGCTTGAAAACTCTGGGTTAGTGTGGGCGAAAGGCGTAACCGTAGCAAAAGTTTTGCATTTTAAAACTAAAATGTACTAGTGTGAACAGGGCCTTATTACATTTTTAGAATTGCCATATTTTATTCATAACCCACAGAAGATAAAAACAGTAGTTAATAGTTACATTAAAAAAAAAAAACAAGAACATATTTATATATTTATAACCACCTTTGAGGAATGTGGGGGTCGCGATTCACTGGCATTGTTATTTTTAACCCAGGCTCATTCCGAAAACGTAGCCTTGTGGATGTTTCTGGAGATGTCGAATTACGCCCCGGGTGGTACGTATTTTTGCAGTTTTTGTTTTTGCAAAACCAAAAGAGGTCGCTGTTTGCGCTTTTTCATATCTCAAATATCTCTTGATAGTGGGGTTCGTGCCCACGCTATTCTCGCATAAACCCACCAGAAGACGATGTCGACCAACCATCTGAATGACTGAATGATTGACTGAACGACCGGCAAATCGACAGAGCCACCCTCGTCCTTACCTAAACCCGACCTATTTTACCGATTGACCAGCTCACCCACTTACTTCCCTAAACCCAACCAACGATTTACAAAAGCCGTCCAGAAAAGAAAAAAAAGCTCTAATCTGATTTTTACCACGTTTTTGGATTTTACCATATTCTCACCCTGTTATTGAAAACATACTGTTTTTAGCTTAATATATAGTATGGAAGTATGCGATTTCGAATGTTTCCATGCAGTTGAGAATTTGTGTGTGTGTGTGTGTGTGTGTGTGTGTGTGTGTGTGTGTGTGTGTGTGTGTGTGTGTGTGTGTGTGTGTGTGTGTGTGTGTGTGTGTGTGTGTGTGTGTGTGTGTGTGTGTGTGTGTGTATGTATGTGTGTGTGACCGAGACAGTATTTAAAATGGCTGACTCCCTGATCACTGCCCTGACTTCCGAACAAGGGAGCTGATTGAGACACAACCGAGGTGTTGCTTTTCATTTTTTTGTAAATGAATGTAGTGAGCTTATATAACAGTCTCATTGACTCCTATGAGAGAATGCAGAACATTATTCCTGACACACCAGCCCAGCCACTGCCTCCAGGCCTTTTCACACTAGGCAGGTTGCTGACTGACAGAGAATCAGATACCCCACTAACAGAAGCCAAGGGCATCAATATCTCTGCAAAGCCCAGAGCGAGTCTGCTCTAAAGTGCTGGAAGCTCATCTTTCCAGCTCCCGAATAAAAAGTGAGAGGATCCATGAACCGCCATACTTAAATAAACCATCTAAGGCTTGAACGCGTTCCAGAGAAAACATTAAAAAGTTCTTAACTAAATCCATTATGCTTCAGTGAGGCAGTTACCTCTGTCTAAATTGGATCACAGGACCGAGTAATTGCCCTCTGGCATTAAGGAAACTCACTGTACTCACTACACACACACACACACAATTGGATGTTGTAGAGAGTGGTTCAGCTGTTTTCGGATCAATTTAAATGAGAGCATCTGAAAGCTTGTCTAGTGTTATCATGTTATCAAGTCTAAGCAGTATACATCAGCATGCTTTCGGAATCTATCATATAATCGGCTGTCCCATGTTTTTAAAATGGTAAACAACAACACAGATGAACCACCAAAACAGTTTACGAGAACGCTCTCTCTCTGTTTTAAGAAATTGTTCTAGACTTCGAATGTTCCTCTGTCAATCAAAAGTATACTGTGAAAAATTGGGAGAGTTTTTTATGGCATGAATTTTTTTTTATTGTTATTTATGGGCGTAAATACAACAGGATCAAGTTCATGTTTTATTAAATTTTTATGTTTGGACAAGCAAAACTGGCTAATCGGTTGTAACGAAAAAGAAAACTGCTTGACTGATGTGGAAGCGCCTGAGTAGCACAATTCATTTCAACATATAATATGCAAAATGGCAATGAACTATGTAAAATGGCACTGTATTTCTATATTTTAATTAGCAGTTTTGTTCAAGACATACAGTTGAAGTCAGAATTATTAGCCCCCCCTGAATTATTAGATCCCCTGTTTATTTTTGCTCCCAATTTCTGTTTAAGAAGAGAAGATTTTTTCAACACATTTCTAAACAATAAAAATTTTAATAACTCATTTCTAATAACTGATTTATTTTATATTTATCATGATGACAGTACATATTTGACTAGATATTTTTTCAAGACACTTCTATACTGCTTAAAGTGATATTTAAAGGCTTAACTAGGTTCGTTGGGTTAACTAGGCAGGTTAGGGTAATTAGGCAAGTTATTGTCTAACGATGGTTTGTTCTGTAGACAGTCTGAAAATAAATTAGCTTGAAGGGGCTAGTAATTTTGTCCTTAAAATGGTGTTTAAAAAAATTAAAAACTGTTTTTATTCTAGCCGAAATAAAACAAATAAGACTTTCTTTAGAGGCAAAAATATTATCAGACATACTGTGAAAATTTCCTTGCTTTGTTAAACATCATTTGGGTAATATTTAAAAAATAAATTCAAAGGGGGGCTAATAATTTTGACATCCCTGTCTTTGGCTAGGCAGAGCCTTGGTATTTAGCACTACAAACTTTTGAATCTGGTAATCATGGAAGATTTTTTTCTTGCACATGACCACACAGAACAAAATTGTTGGCATCCAAAGACTTGTAGGCCTTTAACTTCTTTCTTTTAAAATCACTTTGAGTTTTAATGAGATAGTTGTATATTTCGGGCTGGATGCTTGGCCATTTCGTCTTATCTAATATTTATTGGGAGGGTGCTATCGCAAATGGACCTGTCAGATGAACGCTTTAACTGTAATTTTGCTGAATAACTGTGCTTATCACTGAATGACAAGCTGTTATAATATGCTGAAAGCATCATTTAAACAATACATATAATATATAATCAATATAACTCTAAATATAACTCTTAATATAACTATAATCTCTAAGACAACTACAAACTCTGTAGCATATTGAATGTCATTCCCTCACAATAAATGCTAGCGCTCCTGGTTTTTTTCTGCAAACTTGCTGCACGCTCATCCTGAATGTTTACAAACCAGTAATTAATCTATATATAAATATCATGCAGCTTCGTCAGTACATAAATCTGTTTACATATAGTTCACTACACGACAATCTAGCTGAAACTATTCAAATAACCCCCTGTAAAAGTTTACATATCCTTGCTTTTCAATAGTATGTGTGGTTTCCTGATGACCCACAAGTGTTTTATTTTTCTGCTTTGTGATGGTTGTTTGTGAGTCTTGTTGTCACGGCCACACAAAGGAGACAAAGCGGGAATTACTTCAAGGGCGAAGTGAGTGGTGTGGCGAAGGGAAAGCTATCTCACACACAGTTTGTGAGGTAAGTTCAGTTCTTCGGCAAACACCAATATAACAAATGTCACTTCCCCCCTGCAGAAAAATCCAGCTTAAACCAGCCTAGGATGGTTGGCTGGTTTTAGCTGGTCGACCAGCCTGGTTTTAGAGGGGTTTTGGCCACTTCCAGGCTGGTTTCCAGCCATTTCCAGCCTGGTCTTAGTTGGTCAGGCTGACCAGCTTAAACCAGCTTGACCATCCTGGTGTAAGCTGGACAGAGCTGGCTTTGGCTGGGCTCCCAGCCTGGCTAGGCTGGTCAAGCTGGTTTTAGCTGGTCATCTCCCAGCCAGTCTAGCTAAAACCAGGCAGGAAATGGCTGGAAACCAGCCTGAAAGTGGCCAAAACCCCTCTAAAACCAGCCTGGTCCATACTAGGCTGGTTTAAGCTGGATTTTTCAGCAAGGCCTGAATCAGGCCTTTGAATCCACATGAGGATAAGGACATCCATGGAGGAGCACAGGAGAAATCAGAACAGCAAGGGGAAGGATGGTGAAGGAGAACCATCCGACTATGATTCCAGCCGGTGAGTGAATGACAGAGGTGAGTATATCAGTGAATGGGTGATTGCAGGTGCAGGTGTGGGTGATTAGTAGTCTGATGAGGATTCACAGGTGTGGTGTGTGGTGGATGGTGACTGAGAGAGCAAGCAGAGGGCGTGACACTTGTTTGTTCTAAACAGTAAAGCTGCGGTCACACTAGAGTTTGAGCTTGCAAAATTCTGACGTACGGTGTAATTAAACCGGATGATTAGACAATAAAAAAAGCGAGCGATTGGTCAGTATTTTAAATTTCTCTCCAGAGAGGTCATGTTTTAATCCTCGATTGGTCAGTCAAGTGATGCGATTTCACAGGTCAGAGTTCACCAAGCTTGAACTTTGCAATGCAGCGACCTGCATAACCTGTCGCAGGTACTTGCGTTTCCGGTCTGATGCATTCACTTGCATCTGAATGGAAGCCTATGGGGAGAAAATTTCAAAGCCTCACTGATGCTCCAGAAGGAAACACAAGGACTGAACTTAACCATGTATATGTAAGGATGACTGATTATACAGCATGATTATAGGCTCTTGTCCCTCTAAAAAAATGCATACACTGCAAAATATGCTTTCCTTCCTCCAAATATCTTCTAATAAATAAATAAATATGAAATAAGAAATATTTAAAATATGAAATAATATAGGGCGAGGCAGTGGCGCAGAAGGTAGTGCTGTCACCACACAGCAAGAAGGTCGCTGGGTCGAACTCTGTGAAGAGTTTGCATGTTCTCCCTGCCTTCGCGTGGGTTTCCTCCGGGTGCTCCGGTTTCCCCCACAGTCCAAAGACATGCGGTACAGGTGAATTGGGTAGGCTAAATTGTTCGAAGTGCATGAGTGTGTGTGTGAATGTGTGTGTGGAAGTTTCCCAGAGATGGGTTGCGGCTGGAAGGGCATCCGCTGCGTAAAAACTTGCTGGATAAGTTGGCGGTTCATTCCGCTGTGGCGACCCCGGATTAATAAAGGGACTAAGCCGACAAGAAAATGAATGAATGAATGAAATAATATAAGAAATATTTCAATAAATATGAAATAAGTTCTTAAATCAAGTAGCATTTTCTAGACAAGCAAAAAATATTGTGTTGTTTGCAGAATTAATGTCAAAAACAGACCACTAGTATTTTCCCCAACAACAAAATATGATGTTAAGTCAGTTATTTCTGTCTTTTGGTGTAGTGTGGCAGTATTACTGTACGTTTCCAAAGATTATTGCGCTATTAATAGAAATAATCCAGTGAGATTTTTTTAAAGCGCACAGATTCTGACAGCAGCCAATGCTCAGATCTAATCTCTCAATCATCCAGTCATTCTGGAAAGACATGAAGAAACTGAGACTGACTAAACCTAGAAAATGAACAGCATCTCCAAAGGCAGGAACCCTCCCTGCAAAGTTACAGTGCTGTATACATTTACAGCTGTAAATGCTAGTAGGATGCTTTCATAAAGATCTCATGAATAAATTTTTTTTTTTACAAAATCAACCACTCTCTGCTTTTAAATCTGCATTTGTACACTCATCGGCCACTTTATTAGGTACACCTTACTGGTACCGGGTTTGACCCCCTTTTTCCTTCAGAACTGCTTAATCCTTCATGGCATAGATTCAACAAGGTACTGAAAATGATCCTCAGTGATTTTGGTCCATATTGACATGACAGCATCACACAGTTGCTGCAGATTTGTCAGCTGAATCTCCCGTTTCACCACATCCCAAAGGTTCTCTATTGGATTAAGTTCTGGTGTCCGTAGAGGCCATTTGAGTACAGTGAACTCATTATCATGTTCAAGAAACCAGTCTGAGATGGTACTAATACCAAAGTGTGCCAAGAAAATATCCCCCACACCATTACACCACTACCACAACCAGTCTAAATCATTGATACAAGGCAGGATGGATCCATGCTTTCAGGTTGTTGACGCCACATTTTGACCCGACCATTTGAATGCTGCAGCAGAAATCGAGACTCATCAGACCAGGCAACTTTTTCCTATCTTCTATTGTTCAATTTTGGTAAGTCTGTGTGAATTGTAGCCTCAGTTTCCTGTTTTTAGTTGATAACAGTGGCACCCGGTGTGGTCTTCTGCTGCTGTAGCCCATCTGCCTCAAAGTTGGACCTATTGTGCGTTTAGAGATGCACACATGCAGTGCACATGCACACACAAATACTGTCACACAAATTCACACACACTAAACACATATGGGTGACGCAGTGGCGCAGTAGGTAGTGCTGTGCCTCACACTAAGAAGATCGCCGGTTCGAGCCTCGGCTGGCTCAATTGGCGTCTCTGTGTGGAGTTTGCATGTTCTCCCTGCGTTCGCGTGGGTTTCCTCCGGGCGCTCTGGTTTCCCCCACAGTCCGAAGACACGCGGTACAGGTGAATTGGGTAGGCTAAATTGTCCGTAGTGTACGAGTGTGAATGAACATGTTTCCCAGAGATAGGTTGCAGTTGGAAGGGCATCCACTGCATAGAACATTTGCTGGCCGCTGTGGCGACCCCAGATTAATAAATGGACTAAGCCGAAAAGAAAATGAATGAATGAATGAATGAATAAACACCAACAAATCACAAACCACATAATCTTAAAAAGCACACACATTAAAACACAGACACTCACTCTCGTATGCACTCATACATACACAAACACAATTTCGAAACTCAAATATACACACACAAAGAAAAAAAAAAACAGTAGAAAATATTCCAAAAACAGTATAATTACTGTATTTGTATAAAGCAGTTGTGCCCAAACTGGATCCCGGAGGGCTGGTGTCCAACTTCCAACGCCAATCAATCACACCAGGGCCAGCTAATCAAGCTCTTACTAGGCTTTCTAGAAACATCCATGCAGGTGTGTTGAGGCAAGTTGGAGCTAAAATCTGCAGGACACCGGTCCTCCATGACCAAGTTTGGGCACCCCTGGTATAAAGCAATGGACCCCATTCTGGTTTTGGTCAATCTAAATTAAATCACCATTGATAGGTAAATATTTATACACTACTGTATAAAGCAAAATAATGTTTCATAATAAATGCTGCAACAGACTTTTATTATTAAAATTCATTCATTTTTCTTCGGCTTAGTCTCTATTTCAAAGGTCGCCACAGCGGAATGAACCACCAACTATTCCAGCATATGTTTTACTCTGCGGATGCGCCTCCAGCCACAACCCATATTGGGAAACACCTATAGACTCTCATTCACACACACACACACACACACACACACACACACACACACACACACACACACACACACACACACACACACACATTCATACACTATGACCTATTTAGTTAATTCAAAGCCCCTATAGCGCAAGTCTTTGGACTGTGGGGGAAACCAGAGCACCCAGAGGAAACCCACGCCAACACAGGGTGAACAAAATAACATTCTATTGTATGAAATGTATATTAAAATATAAAAATGTATTTAAACAGAAGCGCTTGGATATACACATTCATCATTTACTGAAATGTTTGTATTTAACTCATTTTAACTATGCATTTGCAAGGTCACACTGTAAAGTGTGCACAATTAAACGGAGAGTTCACCCAAGAATAAAAATTCAGCCATCATTTACTCACCCTTTACTTGCTTCAAACCAGTTGGACTTTTTTTCTGCTAAACACAAAATAATGTCTTCAAAATATCTTTGACTAAAGAAACTCAAAGCTCTGGAACCACTCGAGGGAGAGTAAATAGAGAGTAATTATTGGTGAACCATGTCTTTAGGTTTATAGTTAGACATGTTAAACATGTCAGTTTACTTGAAGTCCTCTTTTTTATATTACCTTATACGTTTTTTAAAGAAATAGGGCTTTATTGAAACCTGCCAGCTGACAGTCCCACCTACTGGCTGTAAACGGTACTGTTTAACTGTTTAAAGGCAAGGCCAATGAGAGATTTAAGAGCTGTGAGCAAAAGGGGTTTACAGAACACATTTGTGCTCAAATGTCATTGAATTGACAGCTTATGCAAGTGTGTGAGTATTTTTTAAAATGTTTTAACATGACACTCCATTAAAAAAAATAGCACAAGAAACTAAATAAGCAGATGCACTGCAAAAAATAAATAAATAAATAAAATCGTACATAGGTTTTTTTTTTGTCTTGTTTCTAGTCCA